>NC_053027.1:274200248-274287035 GCF_003073215.2 Triticum urartu
AACCCGACGGGGGCGATTCGTAAACCGGCAACTTGCTGTGGAATTCCCGAAGAATCTCTGACCTGGCAAGTTGCTATGCCGTATGAAGGTGAAAACTTTAACTCGTCTCAATATAATCGGGCACATGCTTTCTCAACTAGGCAGCTTGGGGTAAACCGGCAACTCGTAGCAGTTTTGCCGGCGCGGGGCCGAGCGACGCGGATGGATATGATGAGCCGGCGCAGGAAGGAGGCAAGGCAGGACGGCGGTTCACGGGCTCCCCTGGGGCAGCCCACCGGCGGGCTGCTTCCTGAACGGACGGAGGCGAGTCTTGCAAAAGAGCCCCGGCAGAGGCGGCTCGAGGCGCGGCCATTGTAGGAAGAAAATCAAGGCTTCGACCCGACAACGGCCGCCGGAGACAGGAGTTGTTCGATCCGCTTGAGATGAGGCGGAGTCAGCACAAGGGCAGGTTGAGGCGCTCAGTGACTCAACGACTGACGGGTCAGTGGCCATGCAGATGCGGGACGGAGGCGATGGCTGCAAGTAGCTCAGTGACGGTGCACGAGCCGGCAAGAAGGCAGTAGCTCGAGGTGCCCCAGGGGAGGCAGCGGCTCAGAGCAGTAGTAGCTTGAGGCAGGTACGAGATCAGTGGCAACTTTGACGGCAGCGATTGGTCATGTAGTATGGGCGCGAGCCACGTGGCCGTGGCAGCAGAGGCGGGCAGCTTGCCAGCGGAGACAGCCATTCACGGCTGCAGAAACGACCGCGGTAGGAGCGGCTCAAGGGCGGTCGATGAGTGAGGCCGCGACAGTAGCTTGATACATCAGTCCAAGGCGGCCACTTCCACTTGAAACGGAGGCAAAGCAAACCGGGGCTTGAGGCCCATGGGAATGGGTGCTGTGAACGGCCACTGATGGAATTTTTCTCGTTAGTTTTTGTATTCGTAATCCTTTGAGGTTTCTCTTAACTTTTCTGTTGGTGTATCTCTTTCATGCAATGACGTATTTTGTCCAATTTGGCATCTGATAAATTACTTAGGATTCAAAACGCTGTAGTTCAGCAATCTCCTGGGAGCTTTGCCTGCACTCCATGCAGGAGGTCATAGTCCAAGACGAAACCCTGGCAGCTCGGCGCGCGGACCATAACGGCGATTTAAAACGAGACTGGGAAGGAGGAGACCAGTGACCAGTGAGCTACAACGGCAGCTTGACACAATCCTCAGGTAGCTCGAAACCATGACTCATGCCCCCGGTGACTCAAACAGAGGAAAACCGTGGCGGCGTCTCAGACAGTTGCCGGCGATTCAGCACATGTTGACAAATTTCTGTAAACCAACTCAACCGCGGCAGAGGCGGGTCAGCGCGGTGGCGAGGCAAGCTTCGATGGCGGCTGAAGTGGCCAGGCAAAACAGAGTCAGCGCCTCAAGGATGGAGGCGAAAGGCGGCTGAACCAGGCCGGGGGTCGACGAGGGCGGCGCAACCGCGGGTCACGGTGAGACACGTAGGCGGAGTAGACCGATGGCTGGGCGCCGGTGAAACATGCAGGGGTGTGTAGGCCGGCATGGGCGACCAACATCAGTAGCAGCATTAAACCGGTGGCGGCCTAAACAGGCCGGTTTAGCGGCCGCGGCAATTTAGAGTCGATACAGGTGGTTTGGGGGCGGCGGTTCTGCGGAGACCAGCGACTTGAGGTCGTTTTGGTGATTCGGCGGCTGAAGCGAGCTTGATCCGGCGCGGGACGGCAGCTTGTAGTGGTTATCATAACCCGGAGCAGGAAAACGGATCCAAGACTGAAGTTGAGCGAGGCTGGCTCGTGGTGACTCGCGGGCGATTTAACGGAAGCGCAGACCGAACCGGAAGCAGTGAGAGGCCATGGCGAGGCACGGCTGAACCGGCGGCAGGCTGAACCGGCATAGCCCAACAGCAACTGTCTTTTAACCATAGCCCGGCGATTTGGAAACGGCCACAGGCGAGATAGCTTGGTACGGTTGCCAGGGTGGTGATCATGCAGCGGCAGTAAAACCGGCCCGAGGAAAGGTGATACGGTCGGAGACGGCGGAGCCCTGCGGCTCGAGCACAAGACGAGGCGGTTTAGCGCGGACGACTACTAAAGCCCGATCAAGACTCGGAGCGAGGCCAAGGTGACTTAACACACAACGGAGTCCAGCTTGTATCCGTATTCTACCCGGGTTATGGCCATATTCTTTCCCCAGTCATGAATCTTGAGATATAGCACAGCGTTTTACTGATCTGTACTAATTTGATCTGGCGGCGGATTAACCTTGATGTGCCCGCTGTAATCAACGAAACTTGATGGCTTTGACAGATCCCATAAAGTATTAGTTTCATCTTGGCAAGTCTGATTCCGGCAGCTCTGTGGTTACTCGAGGTCAACTTGGTGGATTGACAGGCGGGCGAAGGTAGAAAAACATAGTGAACCGGACCTCAATCAAAACGGGTCAACGGCGCTTTATGAGTCCGTGTAAAAATCCACTTCTGGGTTGTAGCTGATTTGACCCTCCATGATGCCATATTCTCTTCGATGGATCTTTTCTCAATAATCGGGTCCTCTAATTGACGTTCGTTTGTTGACTGTAGCATAGAACAAATGTCTTGGGATTTAACGGATCACCGGGTTACGCTTGTCCATGTGTAACCCTAATTCTCTCTTCAGACTTCAAATCTGACACAGATCCTTCCAAACCGGTTCCTCTTTATCCAGAAAATTTGCATACTTCTTAATCCCTGCGAGAGATCCCTCCAAGAACTCAACACCACTGTGCGCGAGCCCCATGGTGGGCGCCAACTATCATGGAATTGTCACGGCAGATGTCCTAGCGGAAGGACTTAGTCGTGAGGCCAACGCATCTATGTGGTAGCTTGAGAGGGGTTGAGCGGAATCGAGAAACGCGACACAAGACGAGGATTTAGACAGCTTCAGGCCCCGGGAAACATCATCCGGTAACAACCCTATATGCTGTTTGAGGCTAGATCTCATTATCATCACCAGGGAGTCGCCGTAAACCGGCTCTCCTCTAATTGTGTCTAGCCCTAGAGATTGTTTCTTGCTTGTCCCCCTTTGAGGAGCCCTGCCCCTCCTTATATATGTTGAAGGGGCGGGTTACATGTGCAGTCCAACTCGGACTTTAACTTAAACTATTTTGACTTCCCTTCCTGGGCTTCTTAACGTCTGCCGGTTTAACATTGTCTGCCGATTTAACACCAGCCGGTTTACCGTCTGTCTTAGCCATCTGTCTTGACTCTCTGTCTTAACTCTCTGCCGGTTTACCATCCGCCGGTTTACCAAGTCCCAGCCGGTTTACAACTCCAGCCGGGTCATACCGCGGGGTATATCCCCGACACCTCCACTCCTACCTTGACTATCAATTGCAAAAGACATATCATATCCAATCGCACTTGCTAAAGATTCTACCCTAGATCCTTCAATCTGTGTTTCTACAATACAAAGCATGGTAGGGGCAAACTTAATTGCGAACTCGCGAAGCTCTCAGACTGCTGCAGGTTTGCCCGCTCCGCGGCAGTTCCAGCACTTGGCACTCATTGGGCATGGCGGCGCTCCTCGAAAGAGCCCGTCAAATTTTTAACTGCTGAAATTGTTTCCTCCTTCCCCTCTTCAACTGTCTTAGGTCTTTTCAGATCTCTCCTCGGTGGTGGACTGACAACAGAACTTCCATCGGGCACCATTGCTAGGTTAATCCCATCTTCTGTAGTCCTTGACTGACCCGCGGTGTCATTCTGGGTACCTTCTAGCAGCCCAGCCGCAAGCCTTTTCCTGGTCAACTCTTCCATGTCAATATCATCTGTAGCCGGCGCTGTGGCCATCCCTGTTTTTCCCATAGCATTAGCACCAGAGTAGCTAGTGTTGCCCTCCTCATCTCTGTTGCTGTTTCTACCACCCGAGCGACCTCCTCTTCATCCTCCATGATTGCCTCGGCCTCCCCCAGGGCCTCTGCCAGTCCGCATAGCCCAACTCGCGCGCAGATCCTTAAAAACTAAGGTAGACGGGGGATGGATCCCATTCCCATGTTCCTTATACAGATGCCCGAGCATACCACACACGGCACACCAGTCAGGTAACTTCTCGTACTTGATCCTGTAGATCTGCCTCTTCCCGTCTCTGACCATGGATACTGCATTCTTCAAAGGCTTAGAGACATTGATCGAACCCACACTCGATAGAAGTTGCCAATGAAGTCGTTTGATGAGGGCTCCGTAAACAGAACTTCCCCTACCTTCGCTGCCAGAGGCGTGATCATATGAGCATACAAGTTGGGCACATCGTGGATTTGAATCCATATGTCGATCGTCTCCAGCTTGACCGTCGACGGCTTCGAGATCCCATCATAACGAGCCATCACAACCGCATCTCCTCTGAAATTCCATGGCCCATCATTGATCACCCTCTCCCAATCTCCCAAGCATGAGAGCTGGATGGTGTACAGGTTCTCTTCAAGGGGTTTGAACTTCACTGCCTGCGCAGCATCCCACGCCGCTCGCATGTTCCTGTAGAACCAGGTCTAGCTATACGTCTTGGTGGTATTGACCTTGGCAAGCATGATCCATCTAGGCTCGTCTGCGGGGGCCTCCTTCTCATCAAATATCACATCATCAAGGTCTTCCTCCTTCAATCCCAGCTCTCTCATCATTGCCTCAACATCATCTACTGCCGCTGCGTCCGCCGCCGCGTCCAAAGACATCGAAACCCTAACCCGATGGGTAGCAGATCAGGTTGTTTCTTGGGGGTAACCCTAGCTCCACCACCCCCTAGCCAAGCAGAAGCAAGGCAGCGGCACACGACCGCTTCCCAGCGTCAAAGACGATCGCCGGAGATACTGGAACGTAGTAAGGGAGGATAAAGTCTCGACGGCGGCTCGGTCGCCTCCGGGAGAAAACCAAAACCCTAACTACAGGGAGCCAATTACATTGGTGGTGTGTGGAAGCATACCTGGCCAAACGGGCCGGTCCGGCATGGCACGGCCCGGCCTGTGCTAATCGTGCCTGGACCGGCACGGCCCGCCATGGCACGTTTAATAGCCGGGCCGTGCCGTGCTGGCCCACGGGCGCTGCTCCTTGGCCCAGGCACGGCCTGATTAGTAAACGGGCCGGCCTGTTGGCCCGTTTAGCACGCCGGGCTGCACATATTTAGCCTGTTGGGCTATTATTTAGGCCTATTGGGCTATATTTTAGGTATAAATATATTTAAAAAAAAATCTGAAAATTATATAAAAAAATTAAACGGGCCGTGCCGTGCCGGCCCGCTTGCCCAGGCTCCAGGCCCAGGCACAATCCAAGGTGTGCCGTGTGCCGGGCACGGCCCGTTTAGCCCGTGCCGTGCCTGGCCCATAGTGGGCCGTGCCGGCGTGCTTGTGGGCTGGCCTGTTTGGCCCGACCCGTTTGGCCAGCTATATGTGGAAGCTTGAGGGCGGTCCACCTTGACAGAAAACACGGAGAGGTGATTGCGAGCGGATCGCAAGGCGATTGTCGCTCAGCGCTAGGGTTTCTGTCAATGGTGGTGTGGATTCCGATGGCTCATGGGGCGAGGACGATGGATACAGGGGCTGATTGGATCGTGTGTTTGACCACCGTGGTTTACCATGGCAGAGAACGACTGCAGTGGTGGGGCGACGACTCCCATGTTGGCGTTACCCCTCGTGCAGCAGTCACGGGAAAGGCATCGACAGCGTCAACTGGGAAGACGGCGGCTTCAAGGACGACTCCCAGAGAGACAAAGGAGGCTACGGTGAAGATGGTGACTGGATCGCAGAGTAGAAGTTCATCAAAATCTCCTGCAGATAAAAAGGAGTCAGCGGAGGCTGCTGGTCTATCAGAACAGATGGGAGGACTGATTATCACCGAGGAGGCATCAGGTTTCTTCTTCGAGGACACGGGCCGGAAGATGCATAGAGCCGCAAAGTTGTCGGTAATTGGTAAAGATTTCACACCGAGACATCTGAACTTTAGAGCCCTGGAAAAGACTATGCAAAGGGCATGGGGTCGCGTAGCAAAATTTAAGAATATTGGGGGAAATAAATTTGTTGTCCACTTTGGAAGTGAAGGTGATTGGAAGCATGTGCTTAATGAAGGTCCATGACAATTTGATTTCAATGTGGTGGTGATAAAGGATTATGAAGGGAATATAAGGCCGTCACAGATGGCCTTTGATATGGTGGAAGCTTGGGTGAGGGTGACCGCCCTCCCTCTAGACAAACGATCAAAGGCTTTTGGGTAGGCTTTGAGGAATTGGATTGGAAAAGTGGTGAGGGTGGATGTGGAGAAAGATGGATTTGCTAAAGGGGTTCATCTGAGAGTACGGGTAAAGTTGTCTATGTATGAGCCTCTAGTGAGAGGTTTTAAGCTGAAAGAATCAACTGATGACCTTGAAGGAACATGGTATGATTTTGCGTACGAGAAGATTCCTCACTTCTATTTTGACTGTGGCAGATTGGTGCATGGAGTAGACGGATGTGTGCCTCCTGTCAAATTGGACATGCAATGGGGGGAATGGCTCAGGGCCTCACCTGGGTGCTCTTCTTCATACAAGGAAGTGATACAGAGAGGAGGTGCAAACAACAGCCATAGTTTTAGCAGTGCTCCTTCGAGTAAAAGTGACAGCGGAAGGAAATTGAATGGTCAAGTCCATGATCATCCTACCAAAAGGAACTTACACGAAGAGTTTAACATCTTTGCTGATTCCCGCACTAGCGGGGTTGGCGGAAGGGATTACGAGGAGGTAAATAGCTGAACAAGTAGTGGCACTGGCCGGCTGAGGAAAAAGGGAAAGAACCGCGGCACTAGCCGGTGAAGGAAAAAGGTAATGACTCGCAAAGGAGGGACTTGCGACATCATCTGGATAACAAGAAGGAAAAAGATCCGAGGAGGGAACTAAAGAATAGAAATATGGATATGCGCCAAGAGATAAGGAATAGGTATGCTTCCAAGAGTTATGAAGGTCCAGGTGGTTCTGTGCAGTACACAGAAAGAGAGACGTGCACCGGGCATTATGTCATGCGTCCAGGAGCTGATTATGAATACCAACCGAAACATAATCAAGATCGGAATCACCCAGGATTTAGGAAGAGGGGGCCGAAACAATATTGGGTGGCAAAAGGAGAGGCAGATTGGCAGAATAGTCATGATACTTTCATTTGCGTAACGAGGCAGAAAATGGCTTCAATGTTTGAACGTATCTTCGAGCACAATGACACATCGGCGGACCCCGCGCGGGGCCGTTGGGACCAATGAATATTTTGGCATGGAACTATCAAGGACCGGGGTTGGACTCGAGAGTAGGCAAGCTACATGATATGATTAGGTCCTACAACCCAACGGTGGTGTTCTTGAGAAAAACAAAGAAGAAGACTAGTGCTATGGAGAGACTAAAATGGAGACTAGGATTCCGTAATGGTGTTGTCATGGATTGTGAGGGCCTCGGTGGGGGTCTTGCACTATGGTGGAGAGACAACATTCAGGTGACAGTTAGACCATGGTGTCAGTATTTTATTGACGGGAAGATATAGTGCGAGGGGAAGACCTGTAGATTCACTAGTTTCTACGGGGATCCACGAACAGATTTATGGAAGAAATCTTGGGATTCAATTCGTTACCTCAGAGCCCAAGATAATTTGTCCTGGTTGCACTACTACGGGATGGTCCAAACGCGATACCACGATCAGAGACCCTTCGACGAAACTGTGTGCGATGCCATAATCGCAAACGGTGGTGTAAAAAACCGTCAAAAAAGGTGCAAAACATTTGCGATGACAGATGCATCAAACACGGTTCAAATTTTAGTTGCGTGTGCGATGCAGGGCATACATTTCAGTTTAATTAACTGTTTGGGATGAGGAGGAACAAAAGAAACGGGCAGCCAGATGAAGGTGTGTGCGATATACAACATACACTACAAAAAAAGACACTTCTGTGATGATACGTGTCTGTCACAGTAGGTCATGTTTTGTGTCATGCATGTACATCCATGACGATTTTATGACAGAATCAAGATAGTCATACATGTGCTGTCGTAGAAGTGTTCCATGACATTACCAAAATTATCATCATGGAAGTGTCCACTTCCATGACGATAAATCACGCATCATAGAAGTGCTTTCGTCAAGGGTGACCGACACGTGGCATCCACCGTAACGGGTCACCGTTAAGCTACCGGGTCCGGTTTTGGATCCGATAACCCGTTAACAGCTAGGACCAATGAGGATTTTCCACATGTAAAATTGTCATTGGCCAGAGGAAACATGTATTGGCTCACCGTTGGGACAGATGTCATCCATTCATTGGATAGGAGGCGCCTATGATACGTCGACACATGGCACGACCCAACAAAGGCCCATATAGGTTAAAAAGGCTGGCCCAGTCAAAGGCCTGTAGTACTTACTCAGGTACTAGTGGGCTAGCCCAATAACGCCCTGTTTAATAAGGCCCATTTATGGCCTGAAGCCAGATCTGGCCCGTTAATTGTTCACCAAATATTTGGGCCCAATTATGGCCCAGTGACTTTCGCCTGTTAGAGGCCCGATGTAGACATGGGCCCATTTCAGCCCGGTGTGTCTTTCAACCTGGGAATGGCCCGTGCTGCCCATGGGCCATATATGATCCGACGCGACATCCGGCCCACTAATGGCCCCTGATAAAGGTGGCAACAGTTCAGCCTAGCATGACTTTGGGCCTGTTACAGGCCTGTCGTACAATTCGGCTCGTTGATGCCTGTACTTAGCTTTCGGCCTCTTAAAGGCCCATGATATCAGTGGGCCAACTAAGGCCCGAAATATGTTTCGGCCTGGTAATGGCTCGTCATATAACTGGGCCAAAAAAGGCCCGGTCTACCTTTCAACCTGCTGAAGGCCCGTCGATGACTAGTGAAAATTGAGGCCCAACATGAATTTTGGTATGCTAAAGGCCCATGGTTTCTTCTAGGCTATAACAGGCCACCAGAATATTCAGCCTATTAATGGCCCAACGCTACATGGGCCAAACTAAGCGTTGGGTCCACAAAAGGCCCAACTAAAATTTGGGCCGAATATAGGCCGGAGTAAGTTGTGGGCCTGGCGCAAAGTGTGAAGGCCCCAATGGCCATTTGGGCCCAAGAAAGATGCATGCCGGCCCAATTATGGCCCGCTAAAAACCAGGCCCGTTAGAGGCGAATGTTTTGGCCCGGTCGACTACATCAGATTTTTTCAGATAGCGAATGATGGCAGTAACTAGTAGGAATTATGAACAAACCTACTCTATACAATAAATAAATTATGACATAGTTACTTAGAATAAACCTAAACTATACAATAAAGGATTTATGGTATATTACATCCACTGGGCATCGAAGTTCACCACTAGTGATCATAAAGCGCAACAAAGAAGCAAATTACAAAAACTGGGCACCGTTGCAGCTGTAGCGACCCGACCCGAATGGATCAAGTCTCTGTGCTTATGTGTCATCCCTGGATCAGTATGCTGACACACAGTACTCGAAGGATTTATAACAGAGGTAAATCACATGTATAAAGTAACGTAAATACTATTACCTCAATCCAATATAGCGGAAGCAACAAGGTTGTGGATTCCCATCAACACCAACGGCAAAGTTGAGTGTAGAAATCGTAACCCTAACGTATCACTTACTCGTCGTAAGAAACCTGCAACATGAGACGTTGCAGCCCGAAACGGGTCAGTACATTGAATGTACTGGCAAATTCACACCATAGAGAATGATGAACAATGGCTATCACTACATGCATATTTGGCTGGTGGAAAAGCTCTATGGTTATAAGGTTTTTGCGTAAAGCCAATTTTTCCCTACTGCAAAGGAATACATTTTAAATTAACTATCATGGTGGTTGTTGAACATTGAGAATGGTTGACAGCATTCTCAATCCCAATTAAAAATAATTAAACCCAACAACATTAATTAGAAGTAACATGTTGAGATTCACATGATATTCAAGTACTAGATACTCAAGTTGTCCATAACCGGGGACACGGCTAATCATGATTAGTCTGTACACTCTTCAGAGGTTTGTGCACTTTTCCCCACAAGACTCGATCGCCTCCGTTTGTTTTCTCGTACTACACGGTGTTTGAGAAACGGATGACCGAGAACGGATGACCGAGACATAGTCTTTCAGAAGCGCTAGCACCTTACATGTGGGGTAGACCGTACACCTACATCCCCTACATCTGCTAGTCCACCCCGTAAGAGTTCGCACAACTTAGTCAACTATGCCAGAGCCCATAGTAGCATGTGGCTGCACACGGAAGTTTCTAGCATGAAAATCTTATGATCCCTTTGAGCCTGGGTGGCGGTCCAAAAAACAGGCAAGTCCTGATAGACATCAGGTGCCTCAATCCACCCAGATGTGTGTTAGGTTGCCACCTTAGATAAACCATTAAAATTATCAATCTCACATCTGTCATGGATATCACTCACCCAATCCACGTCTACTAGCATAGCATGGCAATAATAAGCAAACGTAGAAGTAACTCCCAAAGGTTTCATAATAATACAGGTAATAGGTACTACCTCATCTACTTCCCATCCCACAATTTAATTAGATCCTAATCATGCAATGTGTGAGGATTGATCTAATGCAATAAAACATGGGTTGTAGAAAAGGTATGATCAAAGTGTTACTTGCCTTGCTGATGATCCGCGAGTCCTAGGGTTTCGAAGTAACAAGCGGCGCAATCCGGGTAATCTATCGCAGACAAACAACAAGCATACAATAAGTACTCATCTAATGCACAGGTAAAACTCGAAAAGAGATCGAACCAGATAGTTCAGCTTAAGAACTCCGGTTGCAAAGAAAGAATGAACCGAACAAACGACGGAAATACAAACGGCGGAAGAAAACAACTCGGTTCTAGCAAGTTGAATCTAGGTCAAAATTTTACTATAGCAAAAGCTTGTTCAAGTTGATTAGACGGAACGGCGGTTTCGAGACGAAACTCCAGGCGCTTGAATCACCTGATTCGGATAAACGAGCGAAAAGAAAGACTAGAAAGAAGACCGGATCGGAGATCGCGATCGCGGAATAAATCCGACGAAAAGAAAAAGAAGAAAAAGAAGAACGGTTAAACGAACGGACGTCGTTTACCGAGAAAGAATCCGGTGATCACGTTCGTTAGGACGAACGGTCCGGCGAACGGTCCAAAAGCAACTAAATCGGAAAAGAAAACGAATCTGATCTAGGGTTTCGGAGAAGAAAACTGAAACGAAAAACCGATCTAGAAAACCGGAACAGTTTAGCGAAGAAAAGAATCGGAACGATTAGAAGAAAACGATCCGAGGAAAAGAATAGATGTAGCGCGGGGCTACCTCCGGCGAGGTCTCCGGCGACGGCGGCAAGGTGCGGCGGCGGCGGCGGTGACGCAGGGCGCGGGCGGCGGCTTAGGGCGGCGTGGGGTGTGGGGCGCGGCGTGGGGTGGAGCTCTAGGCTTTGGGTTTGATGATTTAGAGGGGGAGTGCTTGGGTATTTATATTGGGGAGGGGTGAGGAGACTTGGGGTAGGGGGCAAGGAATTAGACTAGGATTAGGAATCCTAGATGAAAAAGAAAAATGGAATAAAGGAAAAAGGCTAAGAATCCTACTAGGATTCGGTAGAAGCAAGAGGCGAGGCGGCGGCCTCCTGGCCTTGCGCTGGCGCGCCTGGGCGCAGGGGCGCAGCGGCGGCTGGGGCTGTGGCCGGCGGTGGCTGGCCTGGGCCTTGGGCCGGCTGGCCTGCGGTAAGTCTTTTTTTTATAAACGGTTCAGCGCGCAGAAAAAAAAACAAAAAGAGATCTAAACGAACTCCGAAAAATCTAAAGTAAATTTTCCCCGACTCCTAAAAATGAGCCGAACAAAATGAACTTTTCTCCGGACCTAAAATGCAATTTTTGAAAACGCGCATTTTTCCCTATCCAAATAAAATGCAAATAAAACTCCGGCAAACAAAATGTGATCTATTTATTAAATCTTCATTTTTCCTATATTTTGGGAAAGTCATATTATTCCCTCTCTCATATTTTGATATCGGAAAAAATTATTGAAGACAAAATAAATAAATCAAATGATCCTCTTTTCAAAATTCGAGAAAACTCTCAAATATGAAAATAACGAAATCTCCAACTCTCTCCGAGGGTCCTTGAGTTGCGTGAAATTTCTAGGATCAACCAAAATGCAAGAAAATATGATATGCATGATGATCTAATGTATAACATTCCAAATTGAAAATTTGGGATGTTACAAGTGGAAAGCAACTTGGAGAGGCTAGAGATCAAGATTCATATGGTAGGAATGGAATATCTTGGTCTCAACACATGAGTAGGTGGTTCTCTCTCAGAACATATGAGTTGGAATTGTGTGTGTGTTCTGATGGCTCTCTCACGAATGTAGAGGGGGTGGAGGGGTATATATAGCCTCCACACAAAATCCAACCGTTACACACAGTTTTCCAATCTCGGTGGGACCGAATCAACAAACTCGGTCGGACCGAAAATGTAAACCTAGTGACCGTTAGAGATTTTCGATGGGACTGACATGCAATTCGGTAGGACCGATATGGTTAGGGTTTGGGCATAACATAATCTCGGTGAGACCGATTACACAAACTCGGTGAGACCGAATTTGGTAATTAGCTAACCAGAGAGTTGGTCAGGCAAACTCGGTGGGACCGATTTGCTCTTTCGGTGAGACCGAAAGTTACAAAGGGGAAACACTGAATTTACATTGCAATCTCGGTGGGACCGATTCGCTCTTTCGGTGAGACCGAAAAGTTACGAAAGGGAAACAGAGAGTTTGCAACCCCATCTCGGTGAGACCGAGATCCCTATCGGTAGGACCGAATTGCTAGGGTTTGGCAGTGGCTAATGCCAAGTGAAAACTCGGTGGCGCCGGATAGGAAGAATCGGTAGGACCGAGTTTGGCTTAGGGTTTAGGTCATATGTGGATATGGGAAAGTAGTTGAGGGTTTTTGGAGCATATCATTAAGCACATGAAGCAAGAGGCTCATTAAGCAACACCTCATCCCTCCTTGATAGTATTGGCTTTTCCTAAGGACTCAATGTGATCTTGGATCACTAAAATATAAAATGAAGAGTCTTGAGCTTTTGAGCTTGAGCCAATCCTTTGTCCTTAGCATTTTGAGGGTTCCACTTTCACATCCATGCCATGCCAATCATTGAGCTTTCCTGAAATAATCATCTTGGAATAGAATTAGCTCAATGAGCTATATGTTGTTATGAATTACCAAAACCACCTAGGGATAGTTGCACTTTCAATCTCCTCCTTTTTGGTAATTGATGACAACATATAGATCAAAGCTTCGACAAATGATAATAAGCATGAAATATATCATCACTTTGAGAAGTATGTGATAAGTAAGAGCTCCCCCTAAATTTGTGCATATTTAAAATTTGCTTTGGACTGAAAATGCACAAAGAGTTAGAGTCATGGGTTACTCTTCCATGTCACATACATCTTGGTGGAGCGCTTAAAATGATAAGAATGAAATACATGCACTCATCACCAATAGTGAATGATCACACAAGATAGATAGGATAATGGCAATAAGCAAGCATTAAGTGTAGCTTATGATCAAACACATGATCATCAATGTCTCACAAGCACTCAAATGCAAACAAGTTCGAAAAACCACCAAATAAAGCAAGAGAGAAAAAAGCAACACTCTCTCTCTCGAAGCCTATGATCTATACATCTTCTCCCCCTTTGGCAACAAGTTACCAAAAAGTTCCTAGAAAATGCATAGTGCTAGATCGACGCTCAGGCTTGATCTTCTGGTGGTGGTGGAGTCCGGATCACTCCAAGGACGAAGGCTTCGGTAGATGCTGAAGTAGACGCTGGAGTTGGAGCTGAAGTAGATGCTGGAGCTGGTGGAACTGAGGCTGTGGCTGGTGCTGAGGTGGTGGCTCTTGTGTCAGCAACTGGCACGGCAGACGACCTCGGACCTCTTAGCACTCTGGCAAAGGCATGAGTGGTAGTCCTGCCTCTCCTCTCCTGCATGTCCTCCTGGAGCTGCTCCACTACAGACTGAACTTCCGTTACTTTGACATCCAAGTCATAGAACTTCTGTTCCATGATTCTCTCTAGGCTCTGCTGATTCTGAGTGAGGGTGGCCAGACTTTGCTCAATCCTCAGCGTGGATGCAATCAAGTAACCAAGCTGCTCTTGTTTAGTCTTCAAGAAATACTCAGATGCCTCCTCTTGAGTAGGCATCTTGGCAGCTTTGTCCTTCCTCGCCTTCTCCTTCTTTGCGTATGCTTGGGCAGATGATGGCTCGTTCTCAGTCATGACAACTTGATTGTCCTCAAAATCTGGACGGATGGGCAAATGTTCCTTGTCCAATAAGTATATGCCCGTGCCCATCTTGGAGTTGATGAGCTCCTGAATTTGAGGGGCATATCCGCAACTCCTCTTCTGATCTGCTGCAGTCCTCTTGATTGTTTCCACTATGAGGCTCATCACCTTGAACTTCTGAGGCACATCAAACACATGTAGCAAGTTGATAGCATGGCCTCTGATCATCTTGTGATCTCCAGACTTGGGCAGTAAGGTGTGTCTTAGTATCCAATTGATCGTAGGAAGACCTGACAGAAGATAATGCACTGAGCCAAACTTGAAAGTATCAAGTGCTTCATTTGGGATCTCCTTGTACATATTGGACATTGAGTTGTGGTCCATCTTCTTCTTGGCATATATGTCCATGTCATCATCATGCTCCTCTGGGGCATTAATCAACTTTTCCCATTCCTCAACAGTGGATTGGTACCTCGTACCCTCAGACATCCATGTGATCCTCCCATCTGGATAAAAGTGTGCCGTGGAGTAGAATTGCATGATCAGTTCCTCGTTCCACTTTGTGAGCTTCTGCCCAACAAAGTCAGCAACTCCACAAGCATTAAAGCTGTCATATACTCCTAGGTAGTGTTCCTCCTTCTCCCTTATGTAGGTCCAGTCGACCCATCTCATGTCACAGACAATTGGCTTCTTATCTAGCAAAACAGTCTCATAGAAATCCTGTTGCTCCTTGGTGTGAAACCTGTAGTCAACTGTTGTCCTTCTCCTTGAAGCATATGGGTCTGCTTCTCTCCACTTCCTCAGCCCTGAATCTCTCCTGAGCTTCATGTCCTCAGCCACAGGATGAGCATCGTTGTGGTCTGGGATCTTGGGCTTTAGCTTTCTCAGAATTTGCTCTTCATCCTCTTCTTCAGCAACAGTCTCAGGCACTGGGGCCTTGTTCTTCTCAGCTGCAGGAATGCTTCTTGTGTTCCTCTTTGGCTTTGGCTTTAGAGCTGGCTTGGCCTTGGAAGCAGCTCCCCTTGATTTTATGGCATCTCCCATTAGCTTGGGTGCCATGGGCGCTGGTGCAGCTACCTCTTCTTCTTCTTCCTCTTTCATGATGGAAGCTTTGCCAAGCACTCTAGCCACAGTCTTCTTCACCCTTTCCTTTCTTTTCTTGCCCTCAGCTGCAACTGGCTCTATGGGCTTCTCAGTTGACATTCTGGCCTTTGACATTGGCTGCCTGCCTGCTGGCCTTTTGATTTTCAGCCCTGGCTTCGTGCCTTGAGCTGGCTCAACTCTCTTGGAAGTGGCCTCTTCCTCTGCCACATAGTCCTCATCTTCGGAATCTGAAGTCCTTTTCTTCCTCTGTCTTGTGGCAGCCTTTGGCAAATTGCTAGGAGTGCTCCTGCTGCCTTCATCAGAAGAGCTGGAGGGGCTAGTGCCCTCACTCATGTGCACCTGCTGCTCTGACATATTTTGGCTATCACTTTGATCAGACATGCTGCAAACTGACTGCTGACCCTGTGAATAGTTTATAGAAGAGATAGAGTGGATGAGCATCAAAAAATGCAGAGATTTTTGCAAAAGAATGATCCAAAAACTTAGTTTTAGTTTCCCACTGAAATCATCTCGGATCTACCGATTTTTAAACTCGGTGATACCGAAGCAGTTTTGGCACCTAAACTAGTGAACTCGGTCAGACCGAGTCACAGTTCGGTGGCACCGAGACTGCTAGGGTTTCACTGAGTTCCAAAATCGGTCACACCGATAAGTAATTCTCAGTCAGACCGAGTCTCACTTGTGCAATGGCATAAGCCAATTCGGTGGGACCGAGTTTTTCAACTCGGTGGGTCCGAGATGGTTTTGACGGAAACCTAACCCTAAAATTTTCGAATCAAAGCTAATCTACGGGCGCATTGACTGGATAGGAGTGTTTCAATCGTGGCAAGAATCATGAAGAACACAATGTGCTAGGAATTGGACGGGGAATAGCACTGTGATCAAGTCCATACCCTAGTTCGGCGGAGACTTGCTACGGCGGCAACGGCGGGGCAGAATTCCCGTTGACGGCGACGGAGACCAGCGACTGGAGGCGGCTGGCGGTGAGAAGACGATCCGGAGACCACGAGGGCAGAGCAGGCTATCGCGCGGGCGAAGGGGTTCGGAGAAATTTCCAAATTTTGCCCGTGACTATATATAGCCCGACCCTGTCGGTGTGACCGAGTGGAATAACTCGGTGGCACCGAGATGCAAAACTGTATACAGTTGTTGCAACTCGGTGTGACCGAATGGTTCAAATCGGTTGCACCGAGATCGAAAACCTAGATCAACTTAATGATCTCGGTAGGACCGAAAGTAGGGTATCGGTCAGACCGAGAATCATAAAGAGGTTTTGGAAGTTTAAGTCTATGACGAATCGGGGACTCCGAGCGCTCCTCACACAGAGTGGTTCGAATTTGACTTGATCAAATTTTGTGATGCAGCATGAATAGAGTTTGAGACGAGAAAAGCATAGATAGCTAGAGGAGGTTCTTAGGCATTCTTGTCCATCCACTTGGCAAAAGAAGATAAAACCAAACAATCAAAAGAACAAGTGGATGTCCTCGAATGAGTAAAATATGCAACCAGCATGCTCACATAATAAGATGGCAAATGAAATATGTGGCAAGGCATGCACAACCAATTCTAGCATTTATCAAGCAATTTGCGATGACTAGGTCATCTATATATGAGTATATTGACTTAGGAGTCAAGTGAGAACACTTGATCATAGGTCATACTCATCGTTTAAGCTCAAGTGGGGTTACCACTTTTACATAAAGCATTGTTGTGTTCACATCTTTAGAGTTGCTTTAGCTCAGTCTTAGAGAAAAGCTCCCCCTAGATGTGATATCCCCCCTAAGAGGGATGAACTAACCTTGGGTTTTGTCGATGATGACTTCATGTAGATGTTGAAGATGTGGATGCTCAATGTTGATGTAGATCACTTGGAGCTATCCATTTGAGTGAATTGCACTTTCAATACCTACATGGGTTAGTCCCACAAGGAACAAACAAGGATATCCATAGACATAGAGTGATGCACACAAAAGATGATGTCCATGAAAACTTTTAGGTTACCTTGTCCCTTGTCTTACCAACAAGAGGGTTTGTGACTCCTTGAACTAGTGCAAGATGTGGAAATTGATTGCACTTGTTCTTGCCGAAATGATAAGAGTGAAGTATGTTGGCGGAGTCACCCTCAAGAACTCTCTAGTTCTTCTTCTTTTGGATCCACATCATCTTGATGGGAATCCTTGGAGTTGTAGTCGTACTTGATGAAGTGGAACTTGAAGTAGTCTTGGGAATCCACTTGACTAAGGTCTTTGGAGCTTCTTCAAATGCATCAATTTCCTCTTGAAGCTTGTCCTTGCGTTTTTGCTTGTAGTCTTGTGGTGGAAGATCATCTTGAGCTTGTGTCCCCTTGAAAGAAGTATCATACTTCTCTTGTTGAGGAATAAACTTTGTCTTGGGGTATTGATCTTCTTCCCACTCAACTCCATTGACATTGAACTTTCGTTCAAAACCAACACCTTGATTCTTCCGGTGCATTCCTTGCTTGCGCACAATTTCCTCGAATTGCTTACTCCCGGCAAGGCTTTTGTACACTCCTTTCTCTATAATTCCCTTCAATAAGCTATTTTCTTGCTCAAGTGTAACTTGGCTAAGAGAATCATTAGTGGAATCAAGAGAGCTACTAGAATTAACAATATTGGATTTAGCATGATCATTGTTACTACTAGAGGAAGAATCTTTCTTGTTCTTGTTACTAGACTTGACTTGAGGCATGTAAGTGGATAAGAGTAAACGCTTGGCAATGTAAGAAGAACTTTTCTTGCGGAGATCATCATTGATTGCTTTTAAGAACTCATGCTCTTGCTCAAGATTGAGCTTTTCAAAGCGTAATTTCTCATGAGCTCTTAAAAGTTCTCGATGATCTTCGAAGATGGTTTCATGAGCTAACTTAAGAGTGTTTAGTTCTTTAGTTAGGGCCTCAATCTTCTCCTTATCATTGTCATTCGTTTTATCTTGATTAGCATGATTAATTGACATTTCATCATAGTATTCATCACTAGAGTTGTCAACAAGCAAATCATCACCTAACAAGTCATCTTCATCACTATTGAAATCAACATACTCGGGGTGTGTTACCTTAGGACCTTTCGCCATGAAGCATCTTCCAATTCCTTCGTTTGGTGAGTCAAATATGTCGTAGGAGTTGGTTGACACAAGTGCTAGACCGGCAACACCTTCATCTTGAGTATCTTCGGAGTCGGAGTGATAACTTCTCTCGGAGTGGCTGTCGGAGTCGGAGCCGGATACCCATTCACCAACATGAGCTTGATGTCTTCGTCTTGTGTAGCTTCTTGATGATTTTTCCTTCCTTTCCGAATCCTTGCTTCTCCGTGAGTATCTTCGTTCATAACGATCATCTCTACTCCTTCTCTCTCTTGGTGGTGATTCTTTGCTTCTTCTTTTTGGAGAATCTTCTCTTCTCTTGTAGGGAGTCGTACACTCATTGGAATAGTGTCCGGGTCTTCCACAACTGTAGCAGTTTCGCTCTCGACTAGAAGATCTTTTGTCATTGTAGGACCTTGACTTGGAGCTTCTATCTTTGCTTCTACTCTTGTAGAACTTGTTGAAGTTCTTCACCATTAAGCTCAATTCTTCATTGAAGTCTTGTTTCTCACTTGATGATGTAGGGGCTTCACATGAGGCTTTATAGGCACCACTTGATTTGTTGTGAAGTTCCTCTTTATCCTTAAGTGACATCTCATGAGCAACAATTCTTCCAATCACCTCCATTGGCTTGAGATCTTTGTAATTGGGCATCATTTGGATCAATGTGCACACGGTATCATATTTTCCATCCAAGGCTCTTAGAATCTTCTTGATGATGAATTTATCGGTCATCTCTTCACTTCCTAAGCCGGCAATCTCATTTGTGATGAGAGCAAGCCTAGATTACATTTCAGCGACACCTTCACCATCCTTCATCTTGAACTTGTCAAGTTGGCTTTGAAGCACATCCAACTTGGATTCCTTGACAGAGTCAGTACCTTCGTGCATATCAATCAAAGTGTCCCAAATTTCCTTCGCATTCTCAAGATGGCTGATTTTGTTGAATTCTTCGGGGCACAATCCGTTGAAGAGAATATCACAAGCTTGAGCATTGTATTGCAACATCTTCAACTCATCCGCGGTAGCTTCACGGTTTGGTTCTCTCCCATCAAAGAAGTCACCTTGCAAGCCAACACACACAATAGCCCAAACGGCGGGGTTATGTCCAAGAATATGCATTTTCATTTTATGCTTCCAACTAGCAAAATTAGTACCATCAAAGTAGGGACCTCTACGGTGATAATTTCCCTCGCTAGACGCCATACTCTCCTAGGTTGTGAAACCAAGGCTATGACCACCAAAAGCTATGGAGATCAAAGCAAATGGAGACCAAAGCTCTGATACCACTTGTAGGATTGAAAGTATGTCTAGAGGGGGGTGATTAGACTACTTGACCAAATAAAAACTTAACCTTTTCCCAATTTTAGTTCTTGGCAGATTTTAGCTAATTTAGGACAAGTCAAGCAATCATCACATAATTCAAGCAAGCATGCAAAGAGTATATAGGTAGCGGAAAGTAAAGCATGCAACTTGCAAGAATGTAAAGGGAAGGGTTTGGAGAATTCAAACGCAATTGGAGACACGGATGTTTTTCCCGTGGTTCGGATAGGTGGTGCTATCCTACATCCACGTTGATGGAGACTTCAACCCACGAAGGGTAACGGTTGCGCGAGTCCACACAGGGCTCCACCCAAGGGTAACGGTTGCGCGAGTCCACACAGGGCTCCACCCAAGGGTAACGGTTGCGCGAGTCCACACAGGGCTCCACCCAAGGGTAACGGTTGCGCGAGTCCACACAGGGCTCCACCCAAGGGTAACGGTTGCGCGAGTCCACACAGGGCTCCACCCAAGGGTAACGGTTGCGCGAGTCCACACAGGGCTCCACCCAAGGGTAACGGTTGCGCGAGTCCACACAGGGCTCCACCCAAGGGTAACGGTTGCGCGAGTCCACACAGGGCTCCACCCAAGGGTAAGAGTCCACACAGGGCTCCACCCAAGGGTAACGGTTGCGCGAGTCCACACAGGGCTCCACCCACGAAGGGTCCACGAAGAAGCAACCACCCACAAAGGGTCCACAAAGAAGCAACCTTGTCTATCCCACCATGGCCATCACCCACACAGGACTTGCCTCACTAGCGGTAGATCTTCACGAAGTAGGCGATCTCCTTGCCCTTACAAACTCCTTGCTTCAACTCCACAATCTTGTCGGAGGCTCCCAAGTGACACCTAGCCAATCTAGGAGACACCACTCTCCAAGAAGTAACAAATGTTGTGTAGGTAATGAACTCCTTGCTCTCGTGCTTCAAATGATAGTCTCCCCAACACTAAACTCTCTCTCATAGGATTTGGATTTTGTGGAAAGAAGATTTGAGTGGTGTAGCGACCTGACCCGAATGGATCACGTCTACTGTGCTACGGTGTCATACCTGGATCAGTAATGCTGACACCACACAGTACATCGAGGATTTATAGCAGAGTTGCAATCACACACTTATTACATCGATGGCTCAAAAAGAACTTATTACAATAAATATGGCTTAAGGCCATATTATATAAGATAACAGCGGAAGACTTGGAAGATAAATGGGTCCATCAACTCCAACGGCATCACTGAGTATAGGGCCACGACCTAAAAACACCTCAATCGTCGTCTGAAAAGTCTGCAACATTAACGTTGCAGCCCGAAAACGGGTCAGCACATGGAATATGCTGGCAAAGTAACACATAGAGAGTAATGGAATGAAACAGCTATACTATATGCATATATGGCTGGTGGAAAGCTCTATGGTTACAGTTTTGCGTAAAGCCAATTTTTCCCTACTGCAAAGGAATAAATTTATTTAACTATTCATGGTGGTTGTGTAACATTGAGAATGGTTGACAGCATTCTCAATCCCAATTAAAAGTAATTAAAACCCAACAACATTAATTAGAAGTCACATGTTGAGATTCACAATGATATTCAAGTACTAGATACTCAAGTTGTCCATAATCGGGGACACGGCTAATCATGATTAGTTTGTTACTCTGCGGAGGTTTGCGCACTTTTCCCCACATGATTCGATCACCTCCGTTTGTTTTCTCGCACTACATGGTGTTTGAGAACCGGATGACCGAGACACAGTCTTTCAGAAGCACTAGCACCTTACATGTGGGGTAGACCGTACCACCTACAACCCCTATATATGCTAGTCCACCCCGTAAGAGTTCGCACAACTTAGTCAACTATGCCAGAGCCCATAGTAGCATGTGGCTGCACACGGAAGTTTCTAGCATGAATTATCTTATGATCCCTTTGAGCCTGGGTGGCGGTCCGAAAAAAAACAGGCAAGTCCTGATAGACATCAGGTGCCTCAATCCACCCAGATGTGTGTTTAAGTTGCCACCTTAGATAAACCATTAAAATTATCAACTCACATCTGTCATGGATATCACTCACCCAATCCACGTCTACTAGCATAGCATGGCATAATAAGCAAACGTAGAAGTAACTCCCAAGGGTTTTATAATAAACAGGTAATAGGTACTACCTCATCTACTTCCCATCCCACAATTTAATTAGATCCTAATCACGCAATGTGAGAGGATTGATCTAATGCAATAAAACATGGGTTGTAGAAAAGGTATGATCAAAGTGTTACTTGCCTTGCTGATGATCCGCGAGTCCTAGGGTTTCGAAGTAACAGGCGGCGCAATCCGGGTAATCTATCACAGACAAACAACAAAGCATACAATAAGTACTCATCTAATGCACAGGTAAAACTCGAACAGAGAACGAACCAGGTAGTCAACTTAAGAACTCCGGTTGCAAAGAAAGAAAGAACCGAAAGAAACAAACGGCGGAAAAAAACAACTCGGTTCTAGCAAGTTGAAACTAGGTCAAATTTTATCTGGCAAAAACTTGTTCAAGTTGATTAGACGGAACGGCGGTTTCGAAACGAAACTCCAGGCGCTTGAATCACCTGATTCCGATAAACGAGCGAGAAGAACTAGAACGAAGATCGGATCTGAGATCGCGGAAAGATCGCGGAATAAATCCGACGAAAAAAAGAAGAACGGTTAAACGAACGGACGTCGTTAACCTAGAAGAATCCGGTGATCACGTTCGTTAGGACGAACGGTCCGGCGAACGGTCCAAAGGCAACTAAATCGGAGAAAGAAAACGAATCCGATCTAGGGTTTCGGAGAAGAAAACCGAAACGAAAAACCGATCTAGAAAACCGGAACGGTTTAGAGAAGAAAAGAATCGGAACGATTAGAAGAAAACGATCCGAGGAAAAGAATAGATGTAGCGCGGGGCTACCTCCGGCGAGGTCTCCGGCGGGGGCTGGCGGCGGCAGGTGCGGCGGCGGGCGCAGGGCGGGGCGGCGGCTTAGGGCGGCGGGGGTGGGGTGTGGGGCGCGGGTGGGGTGGAGCTCTAGGCTTTGGGTTTGATGATTTAGAGGGGGGGTGCTTGGGTATTTATATTGGGGAGGGGTGAGGAGACTTGGGGTAGGGGACAAGAATTAGACTAGGATAGGAATCCTAGATGAAAAAGAAAAACGGAATAAAGGAAAAAGGCTAAGAATCCTACTAGGATTCGGTAGAAGCAAGAGGCGAGGCGGCGGCCTCCTGGCCTTGCGCTGGCGCGCCTGGGCGCAGGGGCGCAGCGGCGGCTGGGGCTGTGGCCGGCCTGGGCCTTGGCCCGGCTGGGCCTGCGGTAAGTCTTTTTTTATATAACGGTTCAGCGCGCAGAAAAAAAAAAAAAGAGATCTAAACGAAACTCCGAAAAATCTAAAGTAAATTTTCCCCGACTCCTAAAAATGAGTCGAACAAAAAGAACTTTACTCCGGACCTAGAATGCAATTTTCAAAAACACGCATTTTTTCCCTATCCAAATAAAAAGCAAACAAAACTCCGGCAAAAACCAAAATTTGATTTATTCATTAGACCTTCATCTTTTCCTAACTTTGGGAAAGTCATATTATTCCCTCTCTCATATTTTTGATATTGGAAAAATTATTGAAGATGAAATAAATAAATCAAATGATCCTCTTTTCAAATTTGAGAAAACTCAAATATGAAAATAACGAAATCTCCAACTCTCTCTGAGGGTCCTTGAGTTGCGTGAAATTTCTAGGATCAACCAAAATGCATGAAAATATGATATGCATGATGATCTAGTGTATAACATTCCAAATTGAAAATTTGGGATGTTACAAACCTACCCCCCTTAAGGTGAATCTCGCCCTCGAGATTCGGGTTGGCTAGAAAATAGGTGAGGTTGGTCCTTGAGCAAATCTTCTTCTCTTTCCCAGGTGGCTTCATCCTCTGAGTTGTGATTCCACTGTACTTTGCAAAACTTGATAACCTTCCTGCAGGTAACTCTGCTGGCATAATCGAGAATCTTAACTGGCTTCTCCTCATACGTTAAGTCATCCTTCAACTGAATCGCTTCAAGCGGTACTGTATCTCTTAGCGGTACCTCCGCCATCTCGGCATGACATTTCTTCTGATGAGAAACATGGAATACATCATGAACTCCTGACAGTCCCTCTGGTAATTCCAACTTATAAGCGACTTCTCCCATACGTTGCAAGATCTTATACGGTCCAACGAAACGCGGTGCTAACTTTCCCTTAACTCCAAAGCGCTTAACTCCTCGAAGTGGGGATACTCGAAGAGTAAAACTCTGTCTCCGTTTCGTAAACTGTCTCCTTGCGTTTTGAATCTGCGTAGCTCTTCTGCCTGGACTGGGCTACCTTGAGCCTATCGCGAATCAACTTAACTTTCCGTTCAGACTCCTTAATCAAATCTGGTCCAAAGAATACTGACGGTCTCCAACTTCGTCCCATGACAACGGTGTCCTGCACCTCCTTCCGTATAAAGCTTCGAAAGGTGCCATCTTCAAACTGGTTTGGTAACTGTTGTTATAAGAAAACTCCGCATACGGCAAGTTATCGTCCCAACTAGATCCATAATCTAGTGCACAAGCTCTCAGCATATCTTCCAAAATCTGATTGACTCTCTCGGTCTGTCCATCTGTCTGCGGGTGAAAAGCTGTGCTGAACTCTAGTCTGGTTCCTAAAGTTTCATGCAACTGATTCCAAAACTTTGAGGTAAATTGGGTTCCTCTATCTGATACGATACTCCTCGGAACTCCATGCAAACAAATGATCCTAGTCATGTATATCTTTGCCAACTTAGCACTGGTGTAAGTGGTCTTAACTGGAATAAAATGTGCTACCTTCGTCAAACGATCAACTACTACCCATATCGAGTCATAGCCTGCTTTCGTCCTGGGTAGTCCTGTGATAAAATCCATGCCTATCTTATCCCACTTCCATTCGGGTATCGGCAATGGTTGTAACAATCCTGCTGGCTTCTGATGCTCTGCCTTTACTCTCTGACATACGTCACAAACTGCTACATATGCTGCAATATCCTTCTTCATTCCGGTCCACCAGAATGTTTCCTTCAAATCCAAATACATCTTGGTATTCCCTGGGTGAATCGAATACGGTGAATCATGTGCCTCTTGCAAAATCAACTTCCTGATCTCTGGGTCATTGGGCACATAAACACGGTCCTCAAACCATAAGGTATCGTGCTCATCCTCACGAAATCCCTTTGCTTTTCCTTTGCTCAATTTCTCTTTTATAGCAGCAATCTCCTTGTCAGATTTCTGAGCTTCTCTGATCTTATCCATCAATGTTGACTGAATCTCCAATGCTGCTACATAGCCTCTCGGAACTATTTCCAAACATAGCTCACGAAGGTTTTCTGCTTCCTTTGGTATTTTCCCCGTCACTAGGGTATTGACATGGCTCTTACGGCTCAATGCGTCAGCTACTACATTAGCTTTCCGGGATGGTAATGCAATCTCATGTCATAATCCTTGATGAGCTCCAACCATCTCCTTTGTCGGAGGTTCAACTCCTTCTGAGTGAAAATGTACTTCAAACTCTTATGATCCGTGTACACCTCACAATGATTTCCAATGAGGAAATGTCTCCACGTCTTCAATGCATGCACTACGGCTGCTAACTCCAAATCATGCGTGGCATAATTCAACTCATGAGGCTTCAGTTGTCGTGAAGCATACGAAACAACTCTCCCTTCCTGCATAAGCACTGCTCCAAGTCCTCGACGTGAAGCGTCGCAATACACCTCATAATCCTTGGTCTGATCTGGCAAAATCAATACTGGTGAGGTAACCAAACGTTTCTTCAACTCCTGGAAACTAGCCTCACACTCCTTAGTCCATTTGAACTTAGTATCCTTCTTCAACAATTCAGTCACAGTCTTTGCAATCTTTGAGAAATTCTCAATGAATCTCCGGTAGTATCCTGCGAGTCCAAGAAAACTCCGGATCTCTCCAACTGTCGTTGGTGATTCCCATTCGGTTACGGTCTCAACCTTTGTGGGGTCAACCGCTATACCTTCTCCGGATATAACGTGTCCGAGGAATCCAACTTCCTTCAACCAAAACTCACATTTGCTGAATTTGGCGTATAATTGATGTTCCCTTAGTTTCTCCAAAACCAAACGCAAATGTTCCTTATGCTCCTCTTCATTCTTTGAATAAACCAGGATGTCATCAATGAACACTACGACGAACTTATCCAAAAACTCCATAAACACTTTGTTCATCAGGTTCATAAAATAGGCAGGTGCGTTAGTCAATCCAAATTACATAATGGTATACTCATACAGTCCATATCTTGTGGTGAATGCTGTCTTAGGTATGTCCTGCTCTCGAATCTTCAACTGATGGTACCCTGATCGCAAATCGATCTTGGAAAACACTTTAGCTCCTTGCAACCGATCAAACAGATCGTTGATCATTGGTAGTGGGTACTTGTTCTTGATGGTTACTTCATTCAATCCCCGATAATCTACAACCATCCTTAATGATCCATCCTTCTTTTCGACTAGAAGTACGGGTGATCCCCAAGGCGAAGAACTTGGGCGAATGTAACCTTTATCCAATAACTCCTTAATCTGATTCTTAATTTCCACCAAATCCTTTGCTGGCATCCGGTATGGTCTCTTCGATATTGGGCCTGTACCTGGCAATAACTCAATCAAAAACTCGATGTCTCTATCTGGTGGCATGCCTGGTAATTCCTCAGGAAATACATCAGGAAAATCCTTTACCACTGGTACTTCTTCTTGGACAACTCCTGTTAGGCAGTTTACTTGTGTCCTGTTTGGCACATGCCGGGATACATACTTGATCCTTCTTCCTTCTGGTGTGGTAAGCAAAATTGACTTACTAGCACACTCAATATTACCTTCATGCCTTGATAACCAATCCATGCCTAATATCACATCCAATCCTTGAGATTCCAATACTATTAGGTCTGAGGGAAAACACATAGTTACCAATCCTTAATGGTAACTGGGGTCACGTCTCGAAGGCATCTGAGGGTTTAGAAAAGACGAGAATTGAGAATAGAGGGGGTCTAAAGGGAAAACACTACCCATATGAACATGAGCAAATGCACACAAAATCACTTCAATCAATCAAACAAGGGCTTACAATCGGTCTAAAACTATCACAAAAGTGCTCGACTATAATGTTTACATGGGGGAATACTACTACTATCTGGTGGTCATCTAGAAATTTGAATCGATGGAAGACTCCATGATATCTGCTCCAGCTTCGTCTTCAAAGTCGGGTTCACTTGGATCCGAATCGGTGTCGTCGATGATGATGTAGTTGTCCGGACATACGACGTACTCGTCGTCCTCCTGGGATGCTAACTTCCTCTTGAGTTCTTCAATCTCCTGCTTTAGATCACCATTGTGCCTAGCTAGAGCTACGATCTCGTCCATGTAGTCCTTGCGTGTAGACTTCAGTTCTCCTTCTAGCTCGATGATCCTTGCCTTCGCATTCTTCAACTCTATCATATCATTGCACATCTGGTTCTCGTGGCGTGGAATGTGCTGGTTTAACTCCTGGATGAATGATGCAATGGATCTATCCTTCTTGGTGCTGACTAACTCCCATTGTTCATCTCGGCGTCCGCAAATCTGGTAGATAGTGTCCTTGAGGTCTTCTTGATAAACTTCTCCAATGCGTCCTATGGTGATATGAGCTACCATGCTCTTTCCCAGACTCCAGGTTGGTGCATTGAAAACACTATCTATGGGTTTCGTGATTGGCGCAAATTTTCTTCCCGGAACGTGAGCTTGAATCTTCCAGCGCTCCTCTTCAGGCAGAGTGGCGTTGAAGGTTCCCGTGAAGCTTGGTAATCCGATATTCAGGTACTTGGTGACTTCCTTCAAGTGCAATCCAAATGGTGTGCCTTCATCCGGTTGAGCGTACTTAATCTTCGCATTCATCATCCTAAAAGAGTAGAAAAGATGAGGAGTTAGAAAATGAGAAGAGAATGGTGATCTATGGCTTTAACTTAGTGGTCGTGTCCTACAATCAGCGTGTGCTCTGATACCATTCTCTGTCGCGACCCGACCCGAATGGATCAAGTCTCTGTGCTTATGTGTCATCCCTGGATCAGTATGCTGAAACACACAGTACTCGAAGGATTTATAACAGAGGTAAATCACATGTATAAAGTAACGTAAATACTATTACCTCAATCCAATATAGTGGAAGCAACAAGGTTGTGGATTCCCATCAACACCAACGGCAAAGTTGAGTGTAGAAATCGTAACCCTAACGTATCACTTACTCGTCGTAAGAAACCTGCAACATGAGATGTTGCAGCCCGAAACGGGTCAGTACATTGAATGTACTGGCAAATTCACACCATAGAGAATGATGAACAATGGCTATCACTACATGCATATTTGGCTGGTGGAAAAGCTCTATGGTTATAAGGTTTTTGCGTAAAGCCAATTTTTCCCTACTGCAAAGGAATACATTTTAAATTAACTATCATGGTGGTTGTTAAACATTGAGAATGGTTGACAGCATTCTCAATCCCAATTAAAAATAATTAAAACCCAACAACATTAATTAGAAGTAACATGTTGAGATTCACAATGATATTCAAGTACTAGATACTCAAGTTGTCCATAACCGGGGACACGGCTAATCATGATTAGTTTGTACACTCTGCAGAGGTTTGCGCACTTTTCCCCACATGACTCGATCGCCTCCGTTTGTTTTCTCGCACTACACGGTGTTTGAGAAACGGATGACCGAGACATAGTCTTTCAGAAGCGCTAGCACCTTACATGTGGGGTAGACCGTACCACCTACAACCCCTACATCTGCTAGTCCACCCCGTAAGAGTTCGCACAACTTATCAACTATGCCAGAGCCCATAGTAGCATGTGGCTGCACACGGAAGTTTCTAGCATGAAAGATCTTATGATCCCTTTGAGCCTGGGTGGCGGTCCAAAAAAAACAGGCAAGTCCTGATAGACATCAGGTGCCTCAATCCACCCAGATGTGTGTTTAAGTTGCCACCTTAGATAAACCATTAAATTATCAACTCACATCTGTCATGGATATCACTCACCCAATCCACGTCTACTAGCATAGCATGGCATAAATAGCAAACGTAGAAGTAACTCCCAAAGGTTTCATAATAAACAGGTAATAGGTACTACCTCATCTACTTCCCATCCCACAATTTAATTAGATCCTAATCATGCAATGTGTGAGGATTGATCTAATGCAATAAAACTGGGTTGTAGAAAAGGTATGATCAAAGTGTGAACTTGCCTGCAATGTTGATGAAGATGATTCGCACTCAAACTCTTGATAGATCTACTCGTCACACTCCGGGTCAATCTATCGTAAGCAAGCAATAGTAACCACACAATAAGTACTCATCTAATGCACAAGTAAAACTCGAACGAGAGAACGAACCAGAAAGTTCAACTTAAGAACTCCGGTTGCAAAGAGAGAAAACCGAACAAACGACGGAAAACAAACGGCGGAAGAAAACAACTCGGTTCTAGCAAGTTGAAACTAGGTCAAATTTTACCATAGCAAAAACTTGTTCAAGTTGATTAGACGGAACGGTGGTTTCGAGACGAAACTCCAGGCGCTTGAATCACCTGATTCCGATAAACGGGCGAGAAGATAAACTAGAACGAAGATCGGATCTGAGATCGCGATCGCGGAATAAATCCGACGAAAAGAAAGAGACGAACGGTTAAACGAACGAGCGTCGTTAACCGGGAATAATCGGTGATCACGTTCGTTGAGACGAATGGTCCGAAAGAAAAACGAAAACCGATCTAGGGTTTTCGGAAAAGAAAACCGAAAAAGAAAACAGAGAGAAAAACCGGAAAAGAAAACCGGAACGGTTTCTTTTAAAAGAACCGAACCGCGGGGAAGAAAAAAGAGAGGCGCAGGGCTACCTCCGGCGAGGCGGGGTGAACGATGGTGACGGCGGCGTGCTAGGGCGGCGGCGGCGCTATAGGGGCGGCGGCGGCGGGTGAGGGGCGCGGGGTGGGGCGCGGCTTGGGGAGGAGAGGGGGTTTGGGTTTTTGGTGTGAGGAGAGGGGGGGGGGTCTATGGGGGTATTTATATAGAAGAGGGGAGAGATTACTTGGGGTAGGGGACAAGAAATAAAATAGGAAAAAGAGTCCTAGAAGAAAAAGGAAAACGGAACAAAGGAAAAAAGGGGGCTACCGGCCTTGAGTCCTACTAGGACTCGGCCTAGAGGCGAGGCGGCGGCGCTAGCGCCTGGCGCACGCGCCAGGGAGGCTGGGCGGCGGCTGGCCTGGGCCTTGGCCCGGCTGGCCTGGCTCCTTTTTTTAACTGATTTCGCGCGCAGAAAAACAAGAGAAAGAAAAACTAAACGGGCTCCAAAAAATACGAAAGTAAATTTTCCCCGACTCCTAAAAATGAGTCGAACAAAATGAACTTTTCTCCGGACCTAAAATGCAATTTTCGAAAACGCGCATTTTTCCCTATCCAAATAAAATGCAAATAAAACTCCGGCAAAACCAAAACTTGATCTATTTATTAAATCTTCATTTTTCCTCAATTTGGGAAAGTCATATTATTCCCTCTCTCATATATATATATATATATATTTTGATATCGGAAAAAATAATTGAAGATGAAATAAATAAATCAAATGATCCTCTTTTCAAATTCGAGAAGACTCTCAAATATGAAAATAACAAAATCTCCAACTCTCTCCGAAGGTCCTTGAGTTGCGTGAAATTTCTAGGATCAACCAAAATGCATGAAAATATGATATGCATGATGATCTAGTGTATAACATACCAAATTGCAAAATTTGGGATGTTACAACAGCGTAACAAAATAATACTGAACCGAGACCACTTCCAAGACAGTTGAAGGTTAGCCTTGTGCGGGAACAACTGCACAAGCTGCCGAGCAAGGCTGTGAGACCGGCCTAGCATGTCGGTCATAGCTTCCAGCTGTAGCTATTTAGCAATGAGGTTCTCATTGGTGTTCTCCGCAATCTTTCTTAGAGATAGGACTTCAAGTCGAAGTTGAGTTGCAGAATGCCTTTCTATTAGAACTTGGGACTGAAGAAGTCGAACTGTTTCAGACATTGAATTCTGTGAGCTTGTCTGACTGCTAGTCTCAAGTAACTTGAACACTGCATCAAGACAAGACTTTGGGGTTGTCTCGCTATCTTCAAGATGTTTTGCCTTCTTTGCTGCAATATATGTTGGGTTTGTGTCATAGCCCTGAGCAGACTTTGTGCATGCCATCAGGCATATCACCGTGAAACAAGCAGAGAGATGACATGTTTTGCACGTGTATAAACAAAGATGGTAACTGTGCTGTCAATTCCATCCAATTTCAAATTAGAAAATAAAGAGTAAGTTCAAAATATCAATAGCATAATTTGGCATTGTTCATAATGCGGGGAGCTTCACCACACTATTGGATTACCATGTCAACATAACAAGCATAAATGAAGGGCAAAGACAATCATTGTATCTATTTTGGTTAATGTGCGTGGCATGTTGTTCATATCATCAGCCACATCTATAAGATAAAACAGGAGATGACAAGGTGCAAACGTGGGCTACTTCACCACACACTAGATTATATATCCACAAAAACAAGCATACATACAGGGAGTATTGAGTAATGTGCATGGTATGAATAAGGAATTTGGTTTTACAAGTAAAACTTGGAACTTACGGTTGTTGCGAACATGCATTTTGATAGAAACAACAAACTAAACAACAGTAAACTATAGGGAGTATGAGCAAATTAAACAGCAGTTAGGGATAAAGGCTTTAGAAGGACTAACTTACATTAACAGTTAACACCGGCTTTATAATGCCCTTCTCCATGTCAAGGGAATGATAACTCAAGAATTTTAGCACATAATCTTCTTCATAAGCATTGCCTGTACTCTACATTTTGTAGAGAGTAATTATAGATATGATAATACTGGAAGGGATAGAGGATAATGAAGATAAGATGCAGATTGATGCTACATAATCAACTACCAATCCCTGGAAGTACAAGCGTTACAGGACAAAATGTACTGACAAGAGCAATGGGCTACACTTCTGCACTGGCATTGTCTGTGTATTCAACTTTTTGGTAAGATTAAATATAGATTTGATATTTTTTAGTAATTGGTGGGTGAGGGAGATAAGATGCAGAATGCTACACAATGAACCAATCCCTCTTCCCATAATATAAGAGTGTTTTGAACAATGGTGTACTGTACAAAACGTTCTTATATTATGGGATGGAGGAGTAGCTGTTAATGTAAGTACATTGATAGACGATGTTCAGTCCTTACAAGAAGACTGCAGAGCTAAACCTATTCAAAAGCATTGTGTTGATTCTAAATTTATGTAAGAGTCCATACGGATCTTATAATGTCCACCAAATGGACGATAACGAGGCTAACATGTGCAGTGATGCTACATAATCAAACATCTATGAAAGTAAGTATGGTTATACAGGGCAAGAGGTACTCACAATAGCAGTGAAGTGTGCAGTATAGTTGCGAGATGCTGTGGTCCCTTGAGAATGAATGTTCTTCTGCTAACAGTTTTCGTACAAGTGAGATGTTAAGGCAAATGCATAAATGTAGTTCAAATTGTGATGTGATATCATAGACAGTACCTTATGCTGCAGACGAGACCAATGTGTAACAAGATTATTCCAGTCACTATCTGATAAATGTAGCACCGGAGACTTTATGGAAATTTCATTTATTGGCTTGCCATCAAAGTGCGCTTGCCTCGGGTAGGAACGATACTTCATCAGCGAGTGCTGGAAAAGTGCAACCAACCCTTGCTCGTCTTGACAATCCAGTTTCATCCTCGCCTATTTAAAACAATGAAATCTTGTGTCTTCTATCAGCAGAAACATATGCAGTAATTACCATGAATAACATTAGTACAATACTTACGCGTAAGTTGCGGAGGAAGACTGGAAATTGTTCTGTGTCTGCGGTATAATCTTTCCATGAAGGAAAGATGCACACAAAGTTCCTGACAACAATATAAGCTTCATTTTCTAAACTGGAAAGAAATGGAACAGTGGTCCTATTTGCTGCAATTGGGGCTCTCTCTGGTTTGAAAAGGGATTTGGCAACTGGATTTGGTGTACTCTTTGCTGGAATGGGGGTTTTGCATCGTAGAGCTGGTGCTATGTCAACTGGCATCATCATACTGTTTGCTGCAGTTGGGGTCTACTGAGTTGGGGCGTCAGAAATGACCAGTGCAGTAGGGCTAGAGTCTGCTAGAGTTAGGGTGTTTTGTGGGTCAGGTGATATTGCAACTACACCTAATGGGCTATTTGATTTATCAGGTGTCACTACCTTTTTCAAATACTTTGCTCGTGCTCCTCCGTGATCAGCAATCGCCCTCTTCCTTTGAACGTCTGATACATAAGAACAACATTTGAATGGATAAATATGATATGATGACAGATGGAATATGTACTGAAAATGAATAGGGAAGGCATATTCACATACACGATGTGTAAACTAAGCTAATGGCAGTGCAACAAAGTAGAAGAAATGCAAAGCATCAGTTGCAAGATATGTGCGACCAATATAACCTTGGAAAGTTGAGTAAGCACCTTAATGGGTGAATAAGATAGGGCATCTGCCTCTGACTCCTCCACTAGGGAGCTACATTGACTTAGGTCTCCCTCTAGCTCAAAATCACTGTTAGGATCATATTCTGAGCATGAATCTATAGGTGGAGAGTGTTTGCATTGCATCCAGACTTGATTTCAGTCCCTTAATGCCATGTTTGATAGCCATGGCATTGTTCTGCTTTATTCTTTTCATGCGCACAAGCTCATAATCATTATGATGCTGTTCAGAATCTGAGATTCATGAAAACATAAAAAGTAGTCAGATTATCTATGGAATGCATTGCGGATTCAACTCGAAGAGTGTCTCCCTATAAATCCCTGCATATGCAAAGTTCACCCCCCAACCGTGCTAACCAGACCACACACAAAAATACAAACCTCTTATTTCTCTATAACAGGCAGACACACATTTCAAAACTGAAATAGGAACATTAGAATCATATCAAATTCGTATATGAACAAATAAACTAAGGAATTACCAGTGGCATAATGTTTAGCTTCAAGGGTGGAGTGCTGGTAGTGCAACACAAAGCAAGTAGGCAGATTGTATTCCATGTAAAAGATCGTAGTCTATGTAAAAGCCGTAAATGACACTTTCTTTCTATACATCGCAGTGCTCGTTGCCCACACATGATGGAAGAGATCACATAGAGAAATACTATTCACTCATGTCTACGGTTCTAGTATTTTGAAACAGGGTGGTCCACCCTAAAAGAATATTGAAAACAAATATGACAAGGCAAGCATAGATGTAGTGAATCAATCATTTACTTGTGAGCTTACTAGGACAAGTATGCAGAACTGTAACTGCACTAAAAGACCGTCCAAAATCTGAATCAAGAAGTTTGTCTAGCACTTATTGTTTGCAACTAATCGACATGAATAATTGGATATCATATCGAATGAGTAAGAAAGACAAGTAAAATTGTCAACAAACCTGGCCTGCAATAGTAATCTGGGTCAATGTCACTACGACCAACAATCCAAAATGACTAGTGTCTGTTCCTAGGGCTGGAATTTTGAAACCCTGTGAACTTTACAGGTACTAAAGATTACTGAAATACATCTGAACCATTAAGTGTAGGTAGCACTCAGCACACAACAAACCCTAATGACAGTCCTGCCTAATGAGTAATGAATCAATTAGAAAATGGGTGATGAGGAGTGGCTGCTGGGTGATGAGGCAGGCGGCTGGGGGCGAGTATAGATCGGAAGCACGCAGCAGAACAGAGGGGAATCAGGGCCTGGGCTGACCCAAAATCCCAGGGTGGGCCACAGCCCACCGTGGGCAGCCTGTAGAGATACACACCCGAGCGGTGAACATGCATTTTCGAAACTAAATTAGGAACATTTAGCTGACCAATTAAACGACTCTGTTTTAATAATTTCAAATTCGTATTTGAACAACTAAGCTTGTTTAGCGTGATGGGTGGAGCAGTACTATTATGACACGAAGCACATATGCTGATCATATAGTGATCATAAAAGCGGGAAACCCTAAGCATTTTTTGAGCAAAAGAGGGTTTCCCGTCCGATTTCTATTAAAGGAACCACGACGGAACCAACATGATCAATTAAACCATAAGCATGATCAATTAAACCCTATTATGACTGTGCCATGACAGATTTAAAGCTGCAAACCGAGGAAATGCTATTTAGCATCCATTGTTTGCTTTGAAGTAAGAGGTAAATTCTAAGAGCTGAAATAACCAAGTTACGATCTTTTTTCTGGTTGAGATCAAAAAGTTGTGGAGATATGAAGTACCACCTCTCTTGCGGCGCCGTGTAGGCATCAGGGGTGCGATGGCTGCCGGTGGCGTTGAAGCATATCTGCGATGGTAGACGGGGTGCATCGGGTGATAAGTCCCGTTGGTGGAAGAGAAGGTCGTGTGAGCGGCCCTGACAAAGAGGACGACGACACTGATGAAGAGAGAGGACGCGATGCAAGGCTCTTGGTCCATCGCCGTGGATGAGAAACGTCCATCTCTAGCAGTGGACGACGTGGTCTTGTTAGGTGCTTCGGCATTGTGGAGGACGGTGGTGATGGATGGGGTGGAGGACGGCGACAATGGATGGGGTGGAGGACGGCGGCGATGGATGGGGTGGAGGATGGAGGAGGCTGGTGTGGGGATGGTGTTCTAGCGTGGATGGTGTATGAATGGGAAATGGAGGGAGAGGTACAGGGAACCATGTTTTTGGGACGCGCTTGTCTGAAATATGGGAAAGTTACGAACTTAGCCCTGGTTTAAAATTTGGACGTCTCATCGGTTGGGGATAGGACGGTAATCTCGCATCTCGCAAATATTTGCCCTGATTGATTTCGGGCGAGGAGAGGGTGTTTTGGCGCCCATGGTTGGCGCCCACGGTGAATGAACGGGGCTGACAGGTAGGGCAGTTGTGTCACGTCTGAGTGAAGTTACAAATCTGCCCCTATTGAAATTATTTGCCTACATCGATTTCGGCCGAGTCGAGTTTGTTTTGCCGCCCACCATGTATGAATGGGGAAATGGAGGGAGAAACAGAGGTCTTTCAGATGAGCTTGAATCAAATGTGTTTTACCGCCCATGTTTGGCGCCCACCATGTCGGAATGGGCTTAGAGGTGGTCGTGTCACGTCTAATTGAAGTTACTAACCTACCCCTATTGAGAGCAGTGGAAATAGGGCCGATGGATTGTCCGTGTAAGGGGTAGATAGTAATGTCCATCTCCCAAACACTTGGCTTCGGGCAACCGACGTGGGAGTGGACATTTTGTTGCTTCTTTCGAATTTTGGGACAATAAGCATCCACGTTTACCCTGGCAACTAAATTTGAATCCATTTTGTATTCCTATACAAATCTTTATAAATCATCCTATGTGTTTTTATATATCTTCAAAAGCACGACAAAGATGTATTCCACTGTCATATATGGATATGATTTACAAATTCCGATACTCAAATTCAGAAGCTAGAATCCAGTTTAAGGTGAATTCGAATATTTGGAACATTTTATGTCCAACTCAAATGTCACACGCAGCATAATGTGTACTCCCATTTAGATATGTACACAAGCGATGTATCAAGATTCAAATACCGAGTCAATCAACCAATAATGTACAAAACTAATAGACATATAAACACTTATAGAGTATATGGATCAATAATATCAACTAACATACATAAGCCAGGCTGATGTACTTTTTTTTGCTAGAAGAGAATCCTTTTTTTAGCGAAGCTAGTACAACATCTTGGCCCTTTCCAATGCGTGCCACTTATGGTCCATCTATACTACTATTATTGTTGAATGCACATTCAACCCGATTGGCATATTTGTAGGTCTGACACAACAATCAAAATGAAATGTCTCCGAGTCTTATCAATTAATACAGACTTGTGCTCAAATAAAATTACAAACCAAAAAACAAAAAAAACAATTATTACATGATCTCTAAAACAAATGGTTTGGTTTATTACATGAACAAACAACACAAAGGTTATTCAACGACGGAAAGAACATTTCACCTATGATTTACCAAGTGGGAATTTAATTTCCTTTTTTCCTTTAGGACCTTAATAATGCGGTCAGTCTCAGCTTGCTTCGTTTTGAAATCCACCAAATATTTAATGATTCTCTTGAGTACTGCTTGTGATTGTGTTGTTTGCTTCCTCAACATGTTAACTTCATCTCTAAGTGCAGAAGCAAAATCTCTTTCTACCACTAGTTTAGCCTCTAGAGCATCAGCAGTTGGCAATTCATGATGCACGGTTGGGCCGGTGCCACTGCTGTGGGATGATACAACGTCCATGGGGACCTTGCTCTTTGATCTTGGGCTAACCTGTTTTGCCATTAAAGTTCCGATTGGATTCCGAAAAGTTGAAGTTAGCAAAACATCTCAATTGAGAGTTATAACAGCAAACCAGTTAAACAAACAAGGAAATAAAGAGTTTCAATTGGATGCTGAAAAGTAGTTATTAACATCATTGTAACCGCTTGTTGCAGCAGCAAAGTAGTTAAACAAATAAGTTTTGCAAAATGTACCTGTTATGGAATTGGAGTTTCTCTTGGATCCTGAAAAGTTCAGTAGCTAGTAACATGATTAGAGCAACCGGTTGCAGCAGCAAAGCAGTTAAACAAACAAGTTTTGCAAAAGGAACCTGTTGTGGCATTGGAGTTTCTCTTGGATCCTGAAAAGTTGAGATTAGAGCAACAAGTTACAGCAGCAAACCTATTACACAAATATTTTTTAAATGTACCTGTTGTGCAATTGGACTTCCAATTGGATCCTGAAAACTTGAAGTTGGTAAGATGATTAAGCAACAAGTTACAGCAGCAAACCAGGTAAACAAGGAAGTTTCTGAAAACATACCTGTTGTGCCAACGGAGTTTCAGTTGGATCCTACAAACTTGAACATTAGCAATCAATAAATAAAGTTTTGCAAGAGCCATAAGAAACTAACATCAAACTAGTAAAACTAACCAGTTTTGGCAACGTATTTAATTACACATTGAAAGTGCAACTATCCCTAGGTGGTTTTGGTAATTCATAACAACATATAGCTCATTGAGCTAATGCTATTCCAAGATGATTATTTCAGGAAAGCTCAATGATTGGCATGGCATGGATGTGAAAGTGGAACCCTCAAAATGCTAAGGACAAAGGATCGGCTCAAGCTCAAAAGCTCAAGACTCTTCATTTTATATTTTAGTGATCCAAGATCACATTGAGTCCTTAGGAAAAGCCAATACTATCAAGGAGGGATGAGGTGTTGCTTAATGAGCCTCTTGCTTCATGTGCTTAGTGATATGCTCCAAAACCCTCAACTACTTTCCCATATCCACATATGACCTAAACCCTAAGCCAAACTCGGTCCTACCGATTCTTCCTATCTGGCGCCACCGAGTTTCACTTGTCATTAGCCACTGCCAAACCCTAGCAATTCGGTCCTACCGATAGGGATCTCGGTCTCACCGAGATGGGGTTGCAAACTCTCTGTTTCCCTTTCGTAACTTTTCGGTCTCACCGAAAGAGCGAATCGGTCCCACCGAGATTGCAATGTAAATTCAGTGTTTCCCCTTTGTAACTTTCGGTCTCACCGAAAGAGCAAATCGGTCCCACCGAGTTTGCCTGACCAACTCTCTGGTTAGCTAATTACCAAATTCGGTCTCACCGAGTTTGTGTAATCGGTCTCACCAAGATTACGCTATGCCCAAACCCTAACCATATCGGTCCTACCGAATTGCATGTCAGTCCCACCGAAAATCTCTAGCAGTCACTAGGTTTACATTTTCGGTCCGACCGAGTTTGTTGATTCGGTCCCACCGAGATTGGAAAACTGTGTGTAACGGTTGGATTTTGTGTGGAGGCTATATATACCCCTCCACCCCCTCTTCATTCGTGAGAGAGCCATCAGAACACACACACAATTCCAACTCATATGTTCTGAGAGAGAACCACCTACTCATGTGTTGAGACCAAGATATTCCATTCCTACCATATGAATCTTGATCTCTAGCCTCTCCAAGTTGCTTTCCACTCAAATCTTCTTTCCACAAAATCCAAATCCTATGAGAGAGAGTTGAGTGTTGGGGAGACTATCATTTGAAGCACGAGAGCAAGGAGTTCATTACCTACACACCATTTGTTACTTCTTGGAGAGTGGTGTCTCCTAGATTGGCTAGGTGTCACTTGGGAGCCTCCGACAAGATTGTGGAGTTGAAGCAAGGAGTTTGTAAGGGCAAGGAGATCGCCTACTTCGTGAAGATCTACCGCTAGTGAGGCAAGTCCTGTGTGGGCGATGGCCATGGTGGGATAGACAAGGTTGCTTCTTCGTGGACCCTTTGTGGGTGGTTGCTTCTTCGTGGACCCTTCGTGGGTGGAGCCCTGTGTGGACTCGCGCAACCGTTACCCTTGGGTGGAGCCCTGTGTGGACTCGCGCAACCATTACCCTTCGTGGGTTGAAGTCTCCATCAACGTGGATGTAGGATAGCACCACCTATCCGAACCACGGGAAAAACATCCGTGTCTCCAATTGCGTTTGAATTCTCCAAACCCTTCCCTTTACATTCTTGCAAGTTGCATGCTTTACTTTCCGCTGCCTATATACTCTTTGCGTGCTTGCTTGAATTATGTGATGATTGCTTGACTTATTACATCGATTGTCTCAAAAGAGAACTTATTACGGTAAATATGGCTTAAGGCCATCTAATACGATAATAGCGGAAGGCTTGGAAGATAAAGTGAGTCCATCAACTCCAACGGCATAGCTGAGCTGCACGGCAACGACCTAACAAACCTGACTCCTCGTCTGAAAAGTCTGCAACATAATACGTTGCAGCCTGAAAACGGGTCAGCACATGGAATATGCTGGCAATATAACAAAATTGAGCAAGAACATAATAATGCTATCACTACATGCATATTTGGCTGGTGGAAAGCTCTATGGTTATAGTTTTTGCAAAAAGCCAATTTTTCCCTACAACAAAGGAGTAAATTTTATTTTAACTATCATGCTGGTTGAAACATCATTGAGAAGGTTCCTCCAACTCAATCCCAATTAAAGTAATTAGCAACCCAACAATATTAAATTAGAGTGATGAGATACTTAGGATACTCCAAGTACTAGATACTCAAGATTGTCCATAACCGGGGACACGACTAACCATGATTAGATTGTACACTCTGCAGAGGTTTGCGCACTTTTCCCCACAAGACTTGATTGCCTCCGTTGGATTTCTCGCACTACATGGTGTTTGAGAAACGGATGACTGAGACACAGTCTTTCAGAAACATTAACTCTTTACTCCGGGCAGACCATACCAAACCTACATCCCTCTACCTGCTGATCCACCTCTTCAAGAGCTCATGCAACCTACTCAACTATGCTAGAGCCCATAATAGCTTGTGGCTGCACACGGAAGTTTCTAGCATGAAAATATCTCAGTTCCCTTTGAGCCTGGGTGGCGGACCTTAGGATGATCACACGGGTACTCCGAGATATCCTAGGACAAGACTGGATTCTCTAGGTGCCCGACAAGCAATCCACCCAGATGTGTATTTAAGCTGCCACCTTAAGTTGAACCATTAATTAACAATCTCACATCTGTCGTGGATACACTCAAACCCAGTCCACGTCTACGAGCATAGCATAGCAATATAAGCAATACATAGAAATAATTCCCAAGGTTTGAATAATACAGGGCAATAGGTTCTACCTCATCAACTACTTCCCAACCCACAAGTTAATCACAACCTAATCATGCAGTGTTTGAGGATTGAAACTAATGCATAAAAACTGGGTATGGAAGGAGTATGATCAATGTGTTACTTGCCTGGCTGACGATCCGCAAAACCTAGGGACTCGTAGTAGCACGCTTCGCACTCCGGGAATTCTATCGCAAACAGACAATAGCATACATAAGCAATCAAGCAAAGATGCAAGGGTAAAACTCAAATAAGAAGAATTGACCAGAAAGTTCAACTTAAGAACCCCGGTTTGCGAAAAGAATCAAATCAAACGGAGCAACGAAACTCAAACTACGAAAGAAACAAGATCCATTTACTAATCTGGACTAAAGTCAAATTTTACAGTACCAAAATCATGTTCAAGTTGGTTAAACAGAAAGAGGGTTTCGAGACGAAGATCTAGGCACTTGAAGCGCCTGATTCTGATAAACGAGCGAAAAGATAAACTAAAACGAAAATCGGATCAAAAATCGCGATCGAAAATAATCGCGGAAAATCTGAGAAAAAGAAAACTTACGAACAGGCTAACAAACGAACGTTTGTTGTCTGTAACTAACGTGCGAAAACCGTTCGTTAAAACGAACGTACGGACGAACGTCCGCTATATAAACTAAACCGAGAAAACCAGTGAACCGATCTGAAAAAAATGAACTAGGGTTTCTAAAAAAACCAGATCGGTTTTTTAAAAAACAAGATCGTGTTTTTAAAAACCGAACAGCGGCGAGGCGTATACCTCCGGCGAGGTCCGCTGAGGCGGGGCGGCGGCTCCGGCGAGGCGGGCTGCGGCGGCGGCTGCAGAGGCGGCGGCGGTGGCGCTGCAGGCGGGGCGGGGCAGGCGGCGGGGTTGGTGGTGGTATGGGGTCCGGTGGCGGAGTATTTAAGGAGGGGGGCTGCTTGGGGGAGGGGGCAAGCGGCGCGGCAAGGCGGAGTCCCGGCCGCACTCGGGGTCGGGGCGGCGGCGGCCTCCCGGTCTCCTGGAGGGAGACGGCTAGCGGGCAGCTTGGGGGAGGGGGCTAGCGGGCTGGCTCGGCTGGGCTTCGGCCCAGTCGGGCGCTGAGAGATTTTGAAGAAAAAAATAATTTTGCTGGAACTTAAATAAATCCTAGAAAATAAAATAAAAAAAATCTAAAAATACCCAAACAAATTTTCATCGTCTAAATAAAATATTTAGAACGAGATGAACGTTTTCTTGGCCCTAAAATGCAATTTTGAAAAACGTGCAACTCTTCTAATGCAAATAAAATTAGCAATAAAATCCGAATAAAAGCAAATATTTGATTTTAATATTTTTCCTCCAATATTTCAATTATTTTGGAGAAGTCATATTATCTCCTCTCATATATTTTAATATGAAATATTTTCGGAGAGAAAAATAATGAAAATCAATAATCCTCGTTTCAATATTTGATAAAATTCAAATATGAAAACAATGAAATCCCCAACTCTCTCCGAGGGTCCTTGAGTTGCTTAGGATTTCTAGGATCACGAAACGAAATGCAATAAAATATGATATGCATGAATGATCTATGTATAACATTCCAAATTGAAAATTTGGGATGTTACAAACCTACCCCCCTTAAGATGAATCTCGCCCTCGAGATTCGGGTTGGCTAGAAAATAGGTGTGGGTGGTCTTTGCGAAGATCATCCTCTCGTTCCTAGGTGGCTTCATCCTTGGTATGGTGGCTGCACTGAACTTTGCAAAACTTTATAACCTTGCCGTGGGTGACTCGGCTGGCAAATTCAAGAATCCTGACTGGCTTTTCCTCATAGGTCAAATCACTGTCCAACTGAATCGCTTCCAAGGGTACTGTATCTCTTAATGGTATATCAGCCATCTCAGCATGACACTTCTTCAGCTGTGAAACATGAAATACATCATGAACTCCTGACAGTCCTTCAGGTAACTCCAACTTGTAGGCAACTTCTCCCATATGTTCCAAAACATGATATGGTCCTACAAATCTCGGGGCTAACTTTCCCTTGACTCCAAAACGTTTCACTCCTCGCAAGGGTGATACTCGCAGATATGCTCTATCTCCAATTTCATAGGTTACCTCCTTGCATTTCGAATCTACATAACTCTTCTGCCTGGACTGAGATACCTTCAGTCTATCTCGGATCAGCTTAATTTTCTCTTCAGACTCCTTGATCAAGTCTGGTCCAAACAACTGTCGGTCTCCAACTTCATCCCACATCAACGGTGTTCTGCACCTTCGTCCATACAGGGCTTCGAACGGTGCCATCTTTAAACTGGCTTGGTAGCTATTGTTGTATGATAACACTGCGTAAGGTAAATTGTCATCCCAACTAGATCCATAATCTAGTGCACAGGCCCTCAACATATCCTCCAGAATCTGGTTGACTCTCTTGGTCTGTCCATCTGTCTGTGGGTGAAAAGCTGTACTGAATTCCAGCCTTGTTCCCAAAGTTTGGTGCAACTGATGCCAAAACTTGGAAGTAAACTATGTTCCTCTATCTGATACAATGGTCCTCGGAACTCCATGCAGACATACGATCCTGGTCATATATATCTTGGCCAACTTCACACTTGTATAAGTTGTTTTCACCGGGATAAAGTGAGCTACTTTGGTCAAGCGATCAATTACTACCCATATAGAATCATATCCTGATTTGGTCCTAGGCAATCCGGTGATGAAATCCATGCCAAGTTTATCCCACTTCCTTTCGGGTATCGGCATAGGCTGTAACAATCCTGCTGGCTTTTGATGCTCTGCCTTCACTCTTTGACACACATCACATACGAATACATACTCGGCAATATCCTTCTTCATACCAGTCCACCAGAAACGTTCCTTCAAATCCAAATACATCTTGGTGTTTCCGGGGTGTATCGAGTATGGTGAGTCATGAGCCTCCTGAAGTATTAACTTCCTGATCTCTGTGTTATTGGGCACATAAACACGGTCCTCAAACCATAAGGTGTCGTGCTCATCCTCACGAAAACCTTTGGCCTTTCCTTTGCTCATTCTCTCTTTTATCTCAGCAATCTCTTTGTCATCCTTCTGAGCTTCTCGAATCTTTCCTAACAATGTAGACTGAACCTCCATTGTTGCAACAAAACCTCTAGGAACAATCTCCAATCGAAGTTCCCTAAGATCCTCTGCTAACTCCTTTGGCAATCCCGTGCTTACTAGGGTGTTAGCATAACTCTTCTGACTCAAAGCGTCTGCTACGACATTGGCCTTGCCTAGATGATAGTGAAGCTTCATGTCATAATCCTTTATAAGCTCCAACCATCTCCTCTACCTAAGTTTCAGCTCCTTCTGTGTGAAAATGTACTTCAAACTCTTATGATCCGTGTACACATCACAACGATTTCCAATAAGGTAATGTCTCCAGGTCTTCAACGCATGCACTATGGCTGCCAACTCCAAATCATGCGTGGCATAATTCAATTCGTGCGGTTTTAGTTGTCGTGAGGCATACGAAACAACTGTTCCGTCCTGCATAAGCACACTTCCAAGTCCTAGGTGAGAAGCGTCGCAATACACTTGGAAATCCTTGCGTATATCCGGCAGAATCAGCACCGGGGTTGTAGTCAAACATTTCTTTAACTCCTGAAAACTTGCCTCACATTCTTCCGTCCATTTAAACTTGGTATCCTTTTTCAATAACTCCGTCATTGGCTTCGCAATCTTGGAAAAATTCTCAATGAATCTCCGATAGTATCCCGCGAGTCCAAGAAAACTGCGGATCTCGCTAACCAAAGTGGGTGCCAACCATTCAGTGACTGACTGTACCTTGGTGGGATCTACTGCTATACCTTCTCCTGATATAACATGTCCAAGGAATCCAACTTCCTTCAACCAAAACTCGCATTTGCTAAACTTGGCATACAACTGATGTTCCCCGAGTTTCTCGAGAACTAAACGCAAATGCTCTTTGTGCTCCTCCTCATTCTTCGAGTATACCATTATATCATCAATGAACACCACAACAAACTTATCCAAATATTCCATGAACACTTTGTTCATCATGCTCATGAAGTAGGCAGGGGCGTTAGTCAGTCTAAATGACATGCCCATATATTCACACAACCCGTACCGTGTGGTGAATGATGTCTTTGGTATATCCTTCTCTCGAATCTTCAACTGGTGATATGCTGAACGCAGATCGATCTTTGAAAACACTTTAGCTCCTTGCAGTTGGTAAAACAAATCATTGATCATCAGTAGTGGGTATTTGTTCTTGATCGTCACTTCATTTAACGCACGATAATCAACAACACCATTCTTAGAGACTTATCCTTCTTCTCAACCAAAAGCACTGGGGCTCCCCATGGTGATGAACTCCGTCGAATGTAACCTTTCTCCAACAACTCCTTGATCTGCTTCTTAATCTCCTCCAGATCATTTGCGGGCATCCGATAGGGTCTCTTTGATATTGCCCTGTACCTGGCAATAGCTCTATCAAAAACTCGATGTCTCGATCCGGTAGCATGCCTGGTAACTCATCTGGAAAAACATTCGGGTAATCCTTCACAACGGGCACTTCCTCCTGAAGAACTCCCGTGAGGGTATTTACTTGGCTCCTCCTAGGCGCATGCCTAGATACATACTTGATCCTTTTTCCCTCCGGGGTGGTGAGAAAAATTGACTTACTAGCACAGTCAATGCTTCCTCCATACTCTGACATCCAGTCCATGCCTAATATCACATCCAATCCTTGTGACTCCAAGATTATTAGGTCAGACGGAAAAACATGGCTACCAATGGTTAAGGGTATCTGGTCGCACCATCGACTAGCCATATACTCTGCTCCAGGTGAACTCACTAACAGAGGGGTCCTAAGGGTTTGGGTTGGTAGTTTAAACTTATCCACGAATCCCCTTGATATGTATGAACGCGATGCACCAGTTTCAAAAAGAACAAGGGCGGTAACAGACTTAACCAAAAACTTACCTATAACCACGTCTGGCTGCTCTTTAACCTCCTCCACGTTAACGTGGTTCACTTGTCCTTTGTTGAATGGATTGGGCTTCTTCCCAGCGCTCCCATTGCCGTTCCCATTCTTCGATTCAGGGCACTCCGTGGCATAGTGTCCAGTCTTCCCGCACTTAAAGCAAGTAATGTGACTTAGATCTCTCTTGGCGGGTGTGGCCGGATTGGGGCGGTTCTGATTGTTGTTTGTTTCGTTCCCAGTCCCATTCTTAGAACCATTGTGGTTATGCGAACTTCCTCCGATGTGGTTATGACCTCCATGGTTATGAACAAGTCCTCCCGAGTTCGGGGTTAGGCGAGGCTTCTGCTGAGCTCTTGAGTTATACCTCCCTTGCCCATACATCCTCTTACAGCTCTCAATTTGCTGCTGCTTCCCTTCAATCATAAGAGCCTTATCTACCAACTCCTGGTAGTTGTTGAATGTTTCTACCATCAACTGCATGCTCAACTCATCATTCAGCCCTTCCATAAAATTCTCCTGCTTCGCGGCATCCATGGCCACATCATCTGGGGCATAGCGGGATAACTTACTAAACTCATCCACGTACTAAGCTACAGTACGGTTTCCCTGGCGTAAGTTGCGAAACACACGCTTCTTCATGCTCATAGCTCCAGTTGAGACATGGGCTATGCGGAAAGCTTGCTGAAACTGATCCCAAGTGACGTTGGCTATGGGGAAAGTGGCCGTATAATTCTCCCACCATGAGGCTGCTGGTCCATCCAATTGATGTGTGGCAAAGCGCACCTTCTCAGCATCTGTGCAACCTGCGGTGGTCAACTCCCTTCCAATACGGCGTAGCCAATCATCAACAACTATATGCTCGGTGCTACTGGAAAACACCGGCGGCTGCAACCTCAGAAAGTGATCTAAGTTGTCAACTTGAGGCGGGTTATTGTTGTTGCCTTGGTTCTGGACTAACAATTGCATCAAGGCATTCTGCTACTGGATCAACTGAGTGAGCTCTGGCGGGAAGGCAAATCCGGTGTCATGTCTCAGAGGCATCTGGCGGGTTTAGAGGGGAGAGATTATAATAGAAAAGGGGTCTAGTGAGAAAGCACTACCCATATGCACATGAGACAAACACAATCATTTCACTCACTCAATCAAGCAAGGGCATACAAACGGTCTAGAACTATCGTAAAAGTGCTCAACTACTACTATATACATGGGGAAATACTACTATCATTTGGTGGTCATCTAGAAATTTTGATCGGTGGAACACTCCATGATGTCTGCTCCAGCTTCGTCTTCCAAGTCATCATCACTGGGGTCAGAGTCGGTGTCGTCGATGATGATGTAGTTCTCTGGGCAAGTGGAATCGTCGTCCTCTCCTCCCTGCGTGGGGTCTTCCATGAATACTCCGATTTTCTTTATCAGGTCGTCATTCTTCTCCAATAGTGTTGCAATTTCCTCCTCATATCCATCGTGTGTAGACTTGAGTTCTTCTTCTAGCTCGATGATCCTTGTCTTCGCCTTCTTCAAATCTATCATGTCCGCGCACATCTGATTCTCCTAGTGTCGAATGTGCTAGTTTAACTCCTGGATGAAAGCTGCAATGGACCTGTCCTTCTTGGTGTTGATCATCTCCCATTGCTCATATCGGCGCCCACATGATAGATAGTGTACTTAAGATCCTTGTTGTAGACTTCTCCAATGCGTCCCATGGTAATGTGGGCTGCCATGCTCTTGCCTAGACTTCAAGTGGATGCTTCAAAAGAAAATACTATGGGCTTAGTGGCTGGAGAGAACGTCCTTCCTAGAACTTGAACTTGAATCATCCAGCGCTACTCTTCTGGTAAGGTGGCGTTGTACATCCTGGTGAAGCTTGGTATTCCGATGTTCAAGTAACTAGTGACTTCCTTCAAGTGGCGTCCGAAGGGTGTGTCTTCATCCAGTTGTGCAAACTTGTTCTTCAATTCCGCCATCCTAAAGAGTAGAAAATAGGAGAGGAGTCAGAAATGAGTAGAGAAGAGTGACCTATGGCTTATCTTAATGGTCGTGTCCTACACTTAGCGTGTGCTCTGATACCATCTTGTAGCGACCCGACCTCAGACGGTCAAGTCTCTGTGCTTCAGTGTCATCCCTGGATCGGTAATGCTGACACACACAGTACTCGAAGGATTTATAGCAGAGTAGCAATCACACACTTATTACATCGACTGTCTCAAAAGAGAACTTATTACAGTAAATATGGCTTAAGGCCATCTAATACGATAACAGCGGAAGGCTTGGAAGATAAAGTGAGTCCATCAACTCCAACGGCATAGCTGAGCTGCACGGCAACAATCTAATGAACCTTACTCCTCGTCTGAAAAGTCTGCAACATAATACGTTGCAGCCCAAAAACGGGTCAGCACATGGAATATGCTGGCAATATAACACAGTAGAGCAAGAATAGAATAATGCTATCACTACATGCATATTTGGCTGGTGGAAAGCTATATGGTTATAGTTTTTGCAAAAAGCCAATTTTTTCCCTACAACAAAGGAATAAATTTTATTTTAACTATCATGCTGGTTGAAACATCATTGAGAAGGTTCCTCGAACTCAATCCCAATTAAAGTAATTAACAACCCAACAATATTAAATTAGAGTGATGAGATACTTAGGATACTCCAAGCACTAGATACTCAAGATTGTCCATAACCGGGGACACGACTAACCATGATTAGATTGTACACTTTGCAGAGGTTTGCGCACTTTTTCCCACAATACTCGATCACCTCCGTTGGATTTCTCGCACTACATGGTGTTTGAGAAACGGATGACCAAGCAACAGTCTTTCAGAAACATTAACTCTTTACTCTGAGCAGACCATACCAAACCTACATCCCTCTACCTGCTGATCCACCTCTTTAAGAGCTCATGCAACCTACTCAACTATGCTAGAGCCCATAATAGCTTGTGGCTGCACACGGAAGTTTCTAGCATGAAAATATCTCAGTTCCCTTTGAGCCTGGGTGGCGGACCTTAGGATGATCACACGGGTACTCTGGGATATCCTAGGACAACACTGGATTCTCCAGGTTCCCGACAAGCAATCCACCCAGATGTGTATTTAAGCTGCCACCTTAAGTTGAACCATTAATTAAAAATCTCACATCTGTCGTGGATACACTCAAACCCAGTCCACGACTACGAGCATAGCATAGCAATATAAGCAATACGTAGAAATAACTCCCAAGGTTTGAATAATATAGGGCAGTAGGTTCTACCTCATCAACTACTTCCAACCCACAAGTTAATCACAACCTAATCATGAATTGTTTGAGGATTGAAACAAATGCATACAAACTGGGAATGGAAGGAGTATGATCAATGTGTTACTTTCCTGGCTGATGATCCGCAAAACCTAGGGAGTCGTAGTAGCACGCTTCGCACTCTGGGAATTCTATCGCAAACAGACAATAGCATACATAAGAAATCAAGCAAAGATGCAAGGGCAAAACTCAAATAAGAAGAATTGACCAAAAAGTTCAACTTAAGAACTCCGGTTTGCAAAAAGAATCAAATCAAACGGAGCAACTAAACTCAAACTGCGAAAGAAATAAGGTTCGTTTACTAATCTAGACTAAAGTCAAATTTTACAGTACCAAAATCATATTCAAGTTGGTTAAACAAAAAGAGGGTTTCGAGACGAAGATCTAGGCGCTTGAATCGCCTGATTCCGATAAACGAGCGAAAAGATAAACTGAAACGAAATTCGGATCAGAAATCGTGATCGAAAATAATCGCGGAAAATCCGAGAAAAAGAAAAGTGACGAACAGGCTAACGAACGAACGTTCGTTGTCTGTAACGAATGTGCGAAAACCGTTCGTTAAAACGAATGTATGGACGAACGTCCGCTATATAAACTAAACCGAGAAAACCGGTGAACCGATCTGAAAAAACGAACTAGGGTTTCTAAAAAACTGGATCGGTTTAAAAAAAACCGAACGGCGGCGAGGCGTATACCTCCGGCGAGGTCCGGCGAGGCGGGGCGGCGGCTCCGGCGAGGCAGGCTGCGGCGGTGGGGCGCGCAGGCGGCGGCGGCGCGGCAACGGGCGGCGGACACGGCAAAGGCGGCGACGGCGCTGCAGGCGGGGCGGGGCAGGCGGCGGGGTTGGTGGTGGTGGGGGGTCCGGTGGCGGGGTATTTAAGGAGGGGGGCTGCTTGGGGGAGGGGGCAAGCGGCGCGGCAAGGCGGTGTCCCGGCCGGACTCGGGGTCAGGGCGGCGGCGGCCTCCCGGTCTCCTGGAGGGAGACGGCGGCGTGGGGCTAGCGGGCCGGCTCGGCTGGGCTTCGGCCCAGTCGGACGCTGAGAGATTTAAAAAAGATAATTTCGCCGGAACTTAAATAAATCCTAGAAAATAAAATAAAAATCTAAAAATACCAAAACAAAATTTCACCGTCTAAATAAATATTTAGAACGAGATGAACATTTTCTTGGCCCTAAAGTGCAATTTTGAAAAACGTGCAACTTTTCTAATGCAAATAAAATTAGCTATAAAATTCAAATAAAAGAAAATATTTGATTTTAATATTTTTTCTCCAATATTTCAAATATTTTGGAGAAGTCATATTATCTCCTCTCATATATTTTAATATGAAATATTTTCGAAAAGAAAAATAATGAAAATCAATAATCCTCGTTTCAATATTTGATAAAATTCAAATATGAAAACAATGAAATCCCCAACTCTCTCCGAGGGTCCTTGAGTTGCTTAGGATTTCGAGGATCGCTAAACGAAATGTAATAAAATATGATATGCATGAATGATCTATGTCTAACATTCCAAATTGAAAATATGGGATGTTACAATAATAGGATTAACAGGCTATGGCATTATGTAATGAGTAGCAAACTAAATTAAGCCAAGCAACGTAATTGAACAATTTTGCAATAAGTGGCTAACTAAAATTTCGAGAAGGAGGTAACTGAACTTATGCTAGCTCTTTGTACAGGCACACTACAACTTCTTTTTCTCTTACAAGGTTCTACGAAGGAGTCCATGGCATCAATTGCTTGGATACGCAGTCCCAATACTTCTTTCTTTCCGCACTGCATTGGTAAGTCGAATGGTTAATGTGGTAAGATGGTGCGTCCTTGATGTGTTATATGAGGACGTGTAGTCAGACTAGTTGTAGCCACACACATCACACTGGCTTTTACTGTATATTTCATGCGATTACATTTGGCATATCGAGATCTAAGCAATCTATAATAGGATGAAAAGACTGGCATCCTTCACATTATTGGCGAACTCAGTTCATAGAAACAAGCAATTCAACCATTCTGTGGGTAAATCAAAAGCGCCACTGGAATATTTTTCACTACCCCAATCATACACGCAAAAAGGGGCGACGCCACCTTAGGGGCTGGTATGGGCGACCGCCTTGGTGGCTGGAAAGTGTGCACCTAGTTTGAGTCGTCTAGGTTGGCCCAGGCTAGTTATGTTCGTCCCAACGCACAAGCATGCAATGTAAAAAATGAAGAAAAACGTTTCAATTTGGATGGGCCAATAACGTAAGTGCAAGGCAGGCCCTATAGCAGGCTCGTGACCCAAACGAGTGCCCCCATATCGATCAATAGTAGGAAAAATCCTAATTCGTTCCCTCCAGCCTCCAGTCTGGTTCGCTCCTAACCTAGCCGCCGCTGGACAGACCAACACAGCACATCCTCGCGCCCTCGTTGGAGGGCAGTTGCCGGGCTTCAAGAGAATGGAAGGACAAGAAGATGAAGATCCAGCCCTGGGTGTAGCCTGCGTGGGAGGCAGCAGCGGCAGCATGGGCATGGCATGGAGCTTGCGCAAACGGACAGTCGCAACTTGCAAGATCAGCATGCACAACGAGCAGGTACATCACATCCCTGATTATATCTAATTCAACTATTCAATTTCTGGCCAATAGTTAAACCTGATGGTGTTGTTAAACTGCTTGTATGTAGGGAATCTATGAGAAAATGAAACCAATTTCTGCTTATTTTATAACTCCCCCAATCAATACTGAACTGACTAAATCTGATGTATCTAATCAAGTTTCCGGTGCAATCATACAAGCTCATGTTGTTCTTGAGCCTGAAGTGTCTAATGAACAGACTGCTAACAAAGGATTTGATGCAAACATTTTACATGCTCCTGGTGATGAACATATAGTGTCTAATGATGGATCTAATGCAAGCATTTTGCAAGCTCCCATTGAAGGATTTAGTGTCTAATGATGATCTTCTATGTTGAGAGAGACATAGAGATTTGCAGGCATTGATGACAAGCAAATTATAGTACATTTTCATGGCTTCAGGAAACGTCGATGCCATCTACCAGAAAGTCCCCGTATCATGACAATGTAGCATAAATACTTTTCTAAGCTGTTGTTTGAAACTATTGGCATACTTGTGCAGGATAGATATATTGATATGCAGTTTGCGCACTGGTTATAGGTGCAATTACACTTCAATATTTTCATCCAGAGAACGAATAATTCAAGCAGGTACAGACCATGTTAGTAGTCCTTGTACACCTTGTTGCATTTTGTGTTTTTTGGTGCTTGCATCATTTAGTGTTTTATAATCTGAACTACTTTGGATCATTAGCTGGTTTTCAAAGTGCATGTAGCTTCACATTTCTCAAGTTATGCTGATTTCTGGAGTGCAAGTGCCTTCGTATTTTTTAAGTTAAATGTTCGCCCCTGGTAACTTGAATTCGTGGATCCACCACTGCACACAAATCATACATGCATGCCAGTACGAATTAAATGAAATGCAGGGACTTACGCTAGCTCGTTGTACAGGCTCACTGTAGCTCTGCTTGCACTTGGGATGTTCCATGTACAAGTCCATGTTATCACTTGCTTGGATGTGCAGGCCTTGTGCTCCTTGCACCCCCCTCTGCATTTTTGACACGGTGAATGGTTGATCAAATAAGAGGAATCGACCTTGCTGCTGTACCGGAGGACAGATACTTACAAGGTTATACGGGTGTGCAGGATGTGTACCAGATCCCGTAGCGCCGTCATGCTTCGCTAAAAAATGGTTTTTCTTGTTTCAGATGATATCTCCAGAAGAAACAAGAGTTAAAGTCAGAGTTGCATAGGCGTGTAAGCTAAGAGAGCAGTGAAAGGATATCCAAACATCACCAGAACAGTGCACAAAGGAGTGGTGTGTGGATACCTAGTTCGGGCTGACGTTTGGGCATGCTCGCCTAGCTAGAGTGCGGGTCACTTCAGAGCCGTTGAGGGTGATGCGCTGGCGTTGGCTGGCTGTGCACGGATGCAGATCTTGAGTGGCAGCGGAGTGCTACGATGCGGTGGACGAGACCGTTGGTGAAGCCCCAACGACCTCGGGGGGGGGGGGGGGGGGAGGGGGTAGAGGTGCGATGATGTGCTCGGTGAAGTAGCCCAGGTGAGGTGGGAGACGACATCGGTGAAGCACACCTGATGCGGTGGAAGTCGGTGTCTGTAAGGCACGTCGGTTGCGGCGGCCGATGTTGTCGGTGGACCACCTGGTGCGGTGGACGAGGGTGTAGACGAGGTAGCTCTGGTGCGGTGGTGAAGCGCGACCGTCGTATTCGTCGTTGTCGTCATCTGGGACAGAGGTGGGGAAAGAGACGAGACGAGGGGCGATTTGACTTTGCTTGGGTTGGTGGCGAATTAGGGATTTGAGCAATCTGGGCGCGGAAGGGGACGGTGAAGAAGGGAGATTTTGCAGGGCTGGAATTGGGGCCGCCAGATATTTCAATCCGAAACGTGGAAGCGCGAACTTATTTTGTCATTGTTTTTTGGGGGGGAGGGGAGGGAGGGGGGTAGGTGGCTGGGTGCTAAGCGTCCGTATGACACACGCGACCACCACGACACGACCCTGGTCCGCCTGGTGCTCCTACATTTGAGAATGCAAACGAATCTTCTTTCATTTGCAAACGAATCTGTATGCATTACCATTCCTGTGTTTTCCTTACAAATAATTAGTCATTCGAAACGAGATACTATAAATTAATTAATGAGGAGTTATTTGAAAAAAATCAAAACGGTATCCACGCTAACGTGGATTAGAGTGTGTGTCACATAATTAGTTATTTGAATTAGAGTGTGTGTCACATAGCAATCTCCAATTCTAACGTGGATTTCGCATTTCACTGTATCCATACTACTTTTTTAATACAAATTCATATGTATATGATGAACACCATGGTAGTGAGAAAACTTTTACATATGACCTACAAAATAGCACAACAATCGAGTCAATGTCAACTTTTCCAAACCTAATATGGCACGACTTCGAAATAATCACCCATATGCATGGTCCTTAGTTCAAATCTTACAATGTACACGGAATTGAATCATCGATATTAAGTCTCATATTATCTACATTCAAATGTTGTTTTTAGCCCCACCCCCTCGGCACACACGCTACATACTTCCTGCATCGGTCAATCTTCCTATCCTAACCACCTTAGGAGGCTATCGGTTTTTGACACACGTTCATTCTTTCTCTCCATGTTTTGATCTCTAACTCTCTCAACTACACAACCCCCTTTTTCCCACTCTATTACCAAATGTATTTACCTCACACACCCGCCATTTCACTCCATGCTGAGCTCTCCCTCCCTCTCTCTCCCTACCACCCTCTCTCGCTAGATACATGCATTGCCTATCTAGCCCCCAACCTCACATGCGCACGCACGTTGTCTATCTATGTCACTACCTCGAGACTGTCTCACTCTTTCTTCCGCACGGCGGGCCGCACTCGCTCAATCTCGCTCTCTTTAGCTGAGTCTCGATTAACCTCGTTTTCTTTCACACACAAATGATATATCTCCCTGTTCGGGCCTCGATCGACACACTCTATACTCTCTCACGCAGATTGTCTATCTAGGTCAGTCCATCAAATCCGCCCCCACTCTTTTGACCTCATGGCGGGTGTTGACACTCAAAAATGGAAGGATCGCAAAGAGTGACTTGAGTCTATAATGGGATGAGGTTAAAATTATGAGTTCATGTCACCATTTGATGGCCCTCTTCAAGATGATCGAAATAAATATGAAGATGGACCAAAACGGAGCTCAAGTGCAAAAGATATGACAATTTCGGAGATACCCGTGTTGACATCAGATTAGAAAATAGCATGAAACCTAATTAAGATGACATCGGATGGAAAATTCTTCAACAAGAAAGTTCTTCATCTTGTCGAAACGGATGATTTTGATATAAAAATCGTCTTAATCCGAGGACATATGCAAAAGTTACAACCAAAACTGTACGCTGAAACACTGCATGGCCGGATCATCCAGACCGGGGTCCAAATCATCCGGTCGAGGGCCGAAAAATTGAACCAAACAACAAACAACAGAAGCTAAAAGTTGAAGCCGGATGATCTGGTTCAAGTCCCGGATGATCTGGGTAAAGGCCGGACAATCCGGGAAGTCGTCCGGACGTCCGGACAAGTTTTTCTGCTACAGACTTTAGAAAACTGCCCGAAACACCCTCAAGATGACCTCAAATCGAAAAGTGTTCAACAGAAAAGTTGTGTGTCTTGTCTAAATGATTGATTTTGATATAAAAATCATCTTAATCCGAGTCCGTATGAAAAAGTGCCCGATTAGTGGACTGTTGTCAGAAATCTGGGCTTGGCCGGATCATCCGGGCCTAGAGCCGGACATCCGGGCCGGAGTTCGTGAGAAGTCTGAATTTGGTTAGATTTTGATGATTTGGACGGCAAGGCAAGTCCTTTTCTTATACGGAAGCCCATCCGCCTCTTATATACATAGGAGGTGACGGCCGATTGAACAACACACAATCGATCTATCAACATATCACTTTTTTATTTTTATCCTCTCCCTTGTTCTTCTTCTTCCCCGTTCTTCTTCATTGCAGGGCGGCGAACCTCGAGGCCCTTGGGGCGGTCAGGCCGACCTAGGGCAGCCCATAGCCGCCGCGCGCCCTGACGGGGTCCCCCCGGGCGTGTGGTGTTTCGGGTCTACAAAAGCGTCCGCCGGATTGTCTTGCGTACCGCGCTTCCGGGGGGTCTCCTTCGACGTGAGCTGCGGTGCATCACCCCTGGTGTTGAGGGTACACGATGACGTGTTCGTGTGCGAACAGCGGGCTACGCTCTCTCTCTCTCTCGCTCGCTCTCCCTCTCTCTCTCTCTCTTTGTATGTCTCGATTGACTTCGCTCTTTCTCGGACACAAAGGATATATCTCCATGTTTGAGCCCAAATCGACATATTCATATTGTATATACTCTCTCATGCACATTGTCTATCTAGGCCACTCTCTCCAACCCGTCTCACTCTTTCGATCGCATGACGACCCACACTCGCTCAATCTCTCTCACTTTATATATGTAATCGATTGACCTTGCTTCCTCCAATGCACAAAATATATCTATATGTCTGCGGTTGGATCATCTCTCAAGCTCTATCTTACAGCCCTCACCCTTCCCAAAAGCTCAATCCGACAATATCTCTCTAGAGCATATATATCTTTTCAATGAATGTCAGACCACACTCACTTTGTCTCTCTATCTATATGTCTCTCGACTGACCTCACTTTCTCACTCCGTATCTTACACACATTGAAGCTACCTCTCCATCCCTCGCAAAGCCGGAGCTATTTACATTGCGAGGGGGACTCCAACCTTGGATTAATTTGTCTAGGCATTTATTCTGGTGGGTTTAGATTATATTTTCGTAGCATTCGGCCCACAACTACTCCGAACACCGTTGCAACCCCCGCACCTCCCCCAATTGATTTTCCTCTGGCTCGGTCATCACTCTCTCGCACGTCCTTTCTCTCCTTCAACGTCGCACCATGGTATTATTGCAAAAAAAAACTCTGTTGTTCTCTTTAATTATTACAAATAAGCTACAAAACTACACACCGATAGTCCACCTAGAATGGAATAAATTTCGACCCACAAATTAAAGTGCTACAAACTACACACCGAGGGGCCCACCTGTCATGAAACAAATTTGGACCCATATACAAATTAAAAAAATACAGGACGAGGATCGAACTTGCGACCAGGGCCTTCAAGCCGCACGTCAATAGGCAACATACGTAGAACAACAATGTTTGTTGTACCCCATTTGTTCATATAATGTTTTTATATTACTGATGACCCACAAGTATAGGGGATCTATCGTAGTCCTTTCAATAAGTAAGAGTGTCGAACCCAACGAGGAGCAGAAGGAAATGATAAGCGGTTTTCAGCAAGGTATTCTCTGCAAGCACTGAAATAATAGGTAACAGATAGTTTTGTGATAAGATAATTGGTAACGAGCCACAAGTAACAAAAGTAAATAAAGTGCAGCAAGGTGGCCCAATCCTTTTTGTAGCAAAGGACAAGCCTAGATAAACTCTTATATAAAGAAAAGCGCTCCCGAGGACACATGGGAATATCGTCAAGCTAGTTTTCATCACGTTCATATGATTTGCGTTTGGTACTTTGATAATTTGGTATGTGGGTGGACCGGTGCTTGGGTGCTGTCCTTACTTGGACAAGCATCCCAGTTATGATTAACCTCTATTACAAGCATCCGCAACTACAACAAAAGTATTAAGGTAAACCTAACCATAGCATGAAACATGTGGATCCAAATCAGCCCCTTACGAAGCAACGCATAAACTAGGGTTTAAGCTTCTGTCACTCTAGCAACCCATCATCTACTTATTACTTCCCAATGCCTTCCTCTAGGCCCAAATAATGGTGAAGTGTTATGTAGTCGACGTTCACATAACACCACTAGAGGAGAGACAACATACATCTCATCAAAATATCGAACGAATACCAAATTCACATGACTACTAATAGCAAGAATTCTCCCATGTCCTCAGGAACAAACGTAACTACTCACAAAGCATATTCATGTTTATAATCAGAGGGGTATTAATATGCATATAGGATCTGAACATATGATCTTCCACCAAGTAAACCAAGTAGCATCAACTACAAGGAGTAATCAACACTACTAGCAATCCACAGGTACCAATCCCGGACTTGGAGACAAGAATTGTATACAAGAGATGAACTAGGGTTTTGAGAGGAGACGATGATGGTGAAGATGTTGATGGAGATTGCCCTCTCCCGATGAGAGGGGCGTTGGTGATGACGATGGTGATGATTTCCCCCTCCTGGAGGGATGTTTTCCCTGGCAGAACAGCTCCACCAGAGCCCTAGATTGGTTCTGCCAAGGTTCCGCCTCGTGGCGGCGGAGTCTCGTCCGGAAAGATGGCTTATGATTTTTTCCTCATCAAAAGACTCCATATAGCAGAAGATGGCCAATGGAGGGCCACCAGGGGGCCCACGAGGTAGGGGGGCGCGCCCAGGGGGTAGGGCGCGCCCCCACCCTTGTGGGCAGGGTGTGGCCCCTCTGGTGAACTTCTTGCGCTCAGTATTTTTTATATATTCTGAAAATGACTTCCGTGAAGTTTCAGGACTTTTGGAGCTGTGCAGAATAGGTCTCTAATATTTGCTCCTTTTCCAGCCCAGAATCCCAACTGCCGGCATTCTCCCTCTTTATGTAAACCTTGTAGAATAAGAGAGAATAGGCATAAGTATTGTGACATAATGTGTAATAACAACCCATAATGCAATAAATATCGATATAAAAGCATGATGCAAAATGGACATATCAACTCCCCCAAGCTTAGACCTCGCTTGTCCTCAAGCGAAAGCCGAAATAGAAAAATATGTCCACATGTTTAGAGATAGAGGTGTCAATAAAAATAAAATACGGACATGAGGGCATCATGATCATTCTTAGAACAACAACTTATATAATTCTTGTCATATGATCTCTTATGCTAAAGTAACAATTCAATCACAATTTCAAGTATGAATCATAAACTTCATTGAAAACTAACAAACTATAATCTCAGTCATTGGAGCAATTGCAATTTATCATAACATAGGAAAGAGTCAATATAAGAGCTTTTCAGCAAGTCCACATACTCAACTATCATATAGTCTTTCACAATTGTTAACACTCATGCAATACTTATGGGTATGGAGTTTTAATCGGACACAGAGAAAGATAGGGGCTTATAGTTTTGCCTCCCAACGTTTTACCTCAAGAGTAACGTCAACAATAATAGTTCATGAAAACTCGCATCCAATTAGCCATATATACCAGGATCTTTCCAACATGTTGTGCTTGCCAAAAGATAAAATGTAAAGAGGAAGGGTGAAGATCACCATGACTCTTATGTAAGGTAGGAGATAAAAGTAAAAGATAGGCCCTTCGCAGAGGGAAGCAGAGGTTGTCATGCGCTTTTATGGTTGGATGCACAAAATCTTAATGCGAAAGAACGACACTTTATATTGCCACTTGTGATATGGACCTTTATTATGCAGTCTGTCGCTTTTATTTCATACATATCACACGATCGTATAAAGCTTATTTTCTCCCACACTAATAAGTCATACATATTTAGAGAGAAATTTTTATTGCTTGCACCGATGACAACTTACTTGGAGGATCTTACTCAATCCATAGGTACGTATGGTGGACTCTCATGGCAAAACTGGTTTAAGGGTGTTTGGAAGCACAAGTAGTATCTCTACTCGGTGCAAAGAATTTGGCTAGCATGGGGGGGGGGGAAGGCAAGCTCAATCATGTTGGATGATCCATGACAATATAATTTATCTCAAATGTAAGAAAACATAACCCATTACGGTGTCTTCCTTGTCCAACATCAACTCTTTAGCATGTCATATTTTAATGAGTGCTCACAATCATAAAAGATGTCCAAGATAGTATATTTATATGTGAAGACCTCTCTTTCTTTATTACTTCCTATTAATTGCAACGATGACCAAAACTTTGTTTCTCAACTCTCAACAGCTTTTATTCATCATACTTTTTATATGTGAGCTCATTACTCTCCAGAAGATCCATATGATCTCTTTTATTCCTTTTTATTCTTTCTCTTTTCTTTTATTCACTCAAGATCATGGCAAAATAATCAAGCCCTTGACTCAACACTAATCTTTATTATATATAGCTCACGGACTCGATTACATAGAAGGATCATAAAGCAAAACTCACAACTAGATCATACTAAAAGCTTTTATTCTACTAGATCAAGATATTATCAAAAGGATCGAACTAAGAAAGACGGTAAAGATAGAAGTGATGGTGATACGATACCGGGGCACTCCCCCAAGCTTGGCAGTTGCCAAGGGGAGTGCCAATACCAGATACTCAGTTCTTCTTTGTTGGCGAAGAAGGTGATGGTTTTGTTGATGGCGTAGGCTTGTCGTCCTTCTTCCAAGGCATAGGCTCACCATCATAGAAGGATGATCGAGTCTCCTAAAACCTCAAATCTGCAGCCAAACTCATCCTCTTGAATCTATATTCATACTCACAGTTTTGATTTGCAGGTCATAGCTCTGGGCTTGGAGGTGCTCGATTTTCTCACAAAGCTTGAAGATGGCCTCCCCAATGTCCTTGACGTCCAGCTTGTGGTTGTTGGTGAACTTCGTGATCATAATGTGATTGGAATTGAGTCCATGCTCCACCATCTCCTGACACTTGAAAACTTCTTGCTCCAATGCCTCGAGCCTTGCCTTCGTGCTTCCGGTCTTCCTTGGTCCCTCAACATCGCGGATGTGCAACAACCCCTCTCGCATCTCAATGGTTTGAGGGTGTTGCAGCACTTCCGCGAGGTAGGGGTTGATGCCCTGCTCGAAGAACTAGTCCTTAGGGGCACTTGAAGACGACATGACGACCTGGATCTGTCAGAAAAATAGCTCGAAACAAAGACAGGAGATTTTTGCGTGATACGGGAGTTAAAACCTCCGGGAGATTATATAATGAATTTTTACTGACCAAAATACGTGTCGTGTATGAAAACGGAGTCCGGAGAGCACAGGAGGTGCCCACGAGGTAGGGGGCGTGCCCAGGGGGTAGGGCGCGCCCTCCACCCTCATGTCCTTCCCGGACTGCTTCTTATTTTTCTATTTTTCTAAATATTCCAAAACGGAAGAAAATTGCCATTAGAACTGTTTTGGAGTCGGTTTACTTACCGTACCACATACCTATTCCTTTTCGGAGTCTGAAACGTTCCGAAAAGTGTCCCTTATGTATTCCTCCAGGGTTACGGTTTCAATAACATTGGTTTCAACATTTATGGGATTACCTGAGATATAATGTTTGATTCTTTGACCGTTCACCACCTTCGGATTTGTGCCTTCGAAATTGTTGTTTTTTATGGCACCGGAACGATAGACCTCCTTGATAACGTAAGGGCCTTCCCATTTAGAGAGAAGTTTTCCTACAAAAAATCTCAAACGAGAGTTGTATAGCAATACATAATCACGAACATTAAACTCACGTTTTTGTATTCTTTTGTCATGCCATCTTTTAACCTTTTCTTTAAATAATTTGGCATTCTCATAGACTTGGGTTCTCCATTCATCAAGTGAGCTAATGTCAAATAACCTCTTTTCACCGGAGAGTTTGAAATCATAGTTGAGCTCTTTAATAACCCAATAAGCCTTATGTTCTAATTCAAGAGGTAAGTGACATGCTTTTCCATAAACCATTTTATACGGAGACATACCCATAAGATTTTTGTATGCAGTTCTATAGGCCCATAATGCATCATCAAGTTTCTTGGACCAATTCTTTCTAGATCTATTGACAGTCTTCTGCAAAATTAATTTGAGCTCTCTATTACTCAATTCTACTTGACCACTGGACTGAGGGTGATACGGAGATGCAATTCTATGATTAACATCATACTTAGCAAGCATTTTATGAAAAGCACCATGAATAAAATGTGAACCACCATCAGTCATTAAATATCTAGGGACTCCAAACCTTGGAAAAATAACTTCTTTAAGCATCTTAATAGAGGTGTTATGATCAGCACTACTAGTTGGAATAGCTTCTACTCACTTAGTAACGTAATCAACAACAACTAAAATATGTGTATATCCATTAGAGGCAGGAAAAGGTCCCATATAATCAAAGCCCCAAACATCAAATGGTTCAATAACAAGTGAATAATTCATAGGAATTTCTTGACGTCTACTAATATTACCAATTCTTTGACATTCATCACAAGACAAGACAAACTTACGGGCACCCTTGAAGAGAGTAGGCCAATCCAAACCGGATTGCAATACCTTATGTGTAGTTCTATCTCCAGCGTGGTGTCCTCCATAAGCCTCGGAATGACACTTGCGTAGGATCTGTTCCTGTTCATGCTCAGGTACACAACGTCTAATAACACCATTTACTCCTTTATAAAGTTGTGGGTCATCCCAAAAGTAATGTGTCAAATCATAGAAGAACTTTTTCTTTTGCTGGTATGTGAAACTAGGTGGTATAAATTTAGCAACAATGTAATTAGCATAATCAGCATACCATGGAGTAGTACGAGAAGCATTTATGACATTTAATTGTTCATCAGGAAAGCTATCATCAATAGGTAGTGGGTCATCAAGAACATTTTCTAACCTAGACAAGTTATCTGCAACGGGGTTCTCATCTCCCTTTCTATCAATAATATGCAGATCAAATTCTTGTAGCAAGAGAACCCATCTAATAAGTCTAGGTTTAGCATCTTTATTTTCCATAAGATATTTAATAGTAGCATGATCAGTGTGAATAGTTACTTTAGAATCAACAATATAAGGTCTAAACTTATCACAAGCAAATACAACTGTTAAGATTTCTTTTTCAGTAGTAGCATAATTTCTCTGAGCATTGTCTAGAGTTTTACTAGCATATTAAATAAAATTTAATTTCTTATCAACTCTTTGCCCTAGAACAACACCTACAACATAATCACTAGCATCACACATAATTTCAAAAGGTAAATTCCAATCAGGTGGCTGAACAATAGGTGCAAAGATTAATGCTTTCTTAAATATTTCAAATGCTTCTACACAATCATCATCAAAGACAAATGGTATATCTTTTTGTAATAAATTAGTCAGAGGCCGATAAATTTTGGAGAAGTCCTTAATGAACCTCCTATAAAACCCCGCATGACCAAGGAAACTTCTTATACCTTTGATGTCCTTGGGACATGGCATCTTTTCAATAGCATCAACCTTGGCTTTATCAACTTCAATACCTCTTTCAGAAACTTTATGCCCCAAGACAATACCTTCATTAACCATAAAGTGGCACTTTTCCCAATTCAAGACAAGATTAATTTCTTCACATCTCTACAAAACTCGGTCAAGGTTGCTTAAGGAATCATTAAAAGAGGATCCATAGACGGAAAAAGTGTCCATGAAAACCTCACAAATGTTTTCACAAAAGTTAGAGAATATAGCCATCATGCATCTTTGAAAGGTAGGAGGTGAATTAGATAAACCAAAAGGCATACGTCTATAAGCAAAAGTACCAAAAGGGCAAGTAAAATTAGTCTATGATTGATCATTGGGTGACAAATGTATTTGAGAGAAACCAGAATAACCATCTAGAAAGCAAAAATGTGTATGTTTGGATAATCTTTCTAGCATTTGATCGATAAAAGGTAAGGGGTAATGATCTTTTTTAGTAGCTTTATTTAATTTGCGGAAATCAATTACCATCCTATAACCTGTAATAATTCTTTGTGGGATCAACTCATCTTTATCATTAGGAACGACAATAATACCTCCCTTCTTAGGGACACAATGGACATGACTTACCCAGTGACTATCAGCAACGTGATAAATTATACATGCCTCAAGAAGCTTTAGTATTTCCTTTCTTACCACTTCCTTCATCTTAGGATTCAGCCGTCATTGATGATCACGAACTGGTTTGGCATCTTCCTCCAAATTTATTTTGTGTTGACACAGAGCGGGACTAATGCCCTTAAGATCATCAAGAGTATATCCAATAGCAGCACAACGCTTCTTCAGAGTTTTCAATAATCTCTCTTCTTCATGCTCTGAAAGGTTAGCACTAATAATAACAGGATATATCTTTTTCTCATTAAGATAAGCATATTTAAGAGTACCGGGTAACGGTTTGAGCTCAAACACGGGATCACCCTTGGGTGGAGGAGGATCCCCTAGGATTTCAACATGCAAATTGTGTTTCCGGATGGGTTCATGTTTAAAGAATACTTCATCTATTTCCCTTCTTTCATTCATAAACATATCATTTTCATGGTCTAGCAAATATTGTTCTAAAGGATCACTAGGAGGTACGGCAATAGAAGCAAGACCGATAATTTCATCTTTACTAGGCAATTCCTCTTCACGGTGTTGTCTACGAAATTTAGAGAAATTAAACTCATGAGACATATCACCTAAACCAATAGTAACAATATCATTTTTGCAGTCTATCTTAGCATTAACAGTGTTCAAGAAGGGTCTACCGAATATAATGGGACAAAAGATGTCTTGTGGGGAACTAAGAACAAGAAAATCAGTAGGATATTTAGTTTTCCCACACAAGACTTCAACATCTCCAACAATTCCCATTGGTGAAATAGTATCTCTATTGGCAAGTTTAATTGTTACATCAATATCTTCTAACTCAGCAGGTGCAATATCATGCATAATTGCTCTGTATAAGTCAATAGGTATTGCACTAGCACTAGCACCCATATCACAGAAGCCATGATAACAATGATCTCCTATTTTAACAGAAATAACAGGCATGCCTACCACAGGTCTAGGTTTATCTTTAGCACAAGGTTTAGCAATTCTAGTAATTTCATCACAGAAATAAATAACATGCCCATCAATATTATCAGACAAGAGATCTTTAACAATAGCAATATTAGGTTCAACTTTAACTTGCTCAGGAGGTGTATAAGTTCTAATATTTCTCTTACGAACCACAGTTGAAGCTTTAGCATGATCTTTTATCCTAACATGAAAAGGTGGTTTCTCAACATAAGCAGTAGGAACAATAGGATCATTATAGGTGACAGTGTTTTCTTCAACTTTAATAGGTGCAACTACTTTTACTTCTATGGGAGGATGATATTTAAACCACTTCTCCCTAGGGAGATCAACATGAGTAGCAAAATATTCACAGAAAGAAGCTACTATCTCAGAGTCAAGTCCATATTTAGTGCTAAATTTATGGAAAACATCGGTATCCATAAAAGATTTAACACAATCATACTTAGGTGTCATACCTGATGCCTTAACTTTGTCGAGGTCCCAATCTTTATAGTTGCATTTTATTCTTTCCAATAAATCCCATTTGAATTCAATAGTCTTCATCATAAAAGAGCCAGCACAAGAAGTATCGAGCATGCTGCGATTGTTATCAGAAAGCCGAGCATAATTTTTTTGAATAATCATTTCTCTTGAGAGCTCATGATTGGGGCATGAATATAGCATTGATTAAGCCTCCCCCAAGCTTGAGCGATGCTTTATCCTTCACGAGGCCAGAAATTATATATATAATTGCGATCACGATGAACAAGATGCATAGGATAAAACTTTTGATGAAATTCCAATTTCAATCATTTGTAGTTCCATGACCCCGTATCATCACATAGCCTATACCATGTCAATGCATCTCCCTTCAAAGATAAAGGGAAGACCTTCTTCTTAATAACATCTCGGGGTACACTTGCAAGCTTAAATAATCCACAAACTTCATCTACATATATTAGGTGCTCATTAGGATGCTTTGTTCCATCTCCTGCAAAAGGATTAGCTAGCAGTTTTTCTAACATACCCAAAGGAATTTCAAAGCAGACATTTTCATTTTCATTTTCATTTTCAGTAGATTCAGTAGGTTGAGGAGAAACTCTTTGCTCTACAGGTCGGGGTGAAGATACCCTGAGCAAGCCCCTCAGAGGATTACTTTCCATAGTAACAAGTGACAATAAATTTCAGCACACTATATAAATTTTTCCTTACCAAATTCCACATACCAAAGGCGCTTCACTCCCCGGCAACGGCGCCAGAGAAGAGTCTTGATGACCCACATGTATAGGGGATCTATCGTAGTCCTTTCGATAAGTAAGAGTGTCGAACCCAACGAGGAGCAGAAGGAAATGATAAGCGGTTTTCAGCAAGATATTCTCTCCAAGCACTGAAATAATAGGTAACAGATAGTTTTGTGATAAGATAATTGGTAACGAGCAACAAGTAACAAAAGTAAATAAAGTGTGGCAAGGTGGCCCAATCCTTTTTGTAGCAAAGGACAAGCCTAGACAAACTCTTATATAAAGAAAAGCGCTCCTGAGGACACATGGGAATATCGTCAAGCTAGTTTTCATCACGTTCACATGATTCACGTTCGGTACTTTGATAATTTGGTATGTGGGTGGACCGGTGCTTGGGTGCTGTCCTTACTTGGACAAGCATCCCACTTATGATTAACCTCCGTTGCAACCTAACCATAGCATGAAACATGTGGATCCAAATCAGCCCCTTACGAAGCAACGCATAAACTAGGGTTTAAGCTTCTGTCACTCTAGCAACCCATCATCTACTTATTACTTCCCAATGCCTTCCTCTAGGCCCAAATAATGGTGAAGTGTTATGTAGTCGACATTCACATAACACCACTAGAGGAGAGACAACATACATCTCATCAAAATATCGAACGAATACCAAATTCACATGACTACTAATAGCAAGACTTCTCCCATGTCCTCAGGAACAAACGTAACTACTCAGAAAGCATATTCATGTTCATAATCAGAGGGGTATTAATATGCATATAGGATCTGAACATATGATCTTCCACCAAGTAAACCAACTAGCATCAACTACAAGGAGTAATCAACACTACTAGCAACCCACGGGTACCAATCCCGGACTTGGAGACAAGAATTGGATACAAGAGATGAACTAGGGTTTTGAGAGGAGACGGTGCTGGTGAAGATGTTGATGGAGATTGCCCTCTCCTGATGAGAGGAGCGTTGGTGATGATGATGGTGATGATTTCCCCCTCCCGGAGGGAAGTTTCCCTGGCAGAACAGCTCCGCCAGAGCCCTAGATTGGTTCCGCCAAGGTTCCGCCTCGTGGCGGCGGAGTCTCGTCCGGAAAGATGACTTATGATTTTTTTTCCTCATCAAAAGACTCCATATAGCAGAAGATGGCCATCAGAGGGCCACCAGGGGGCCCACGAGGTAGGGGGCACACCTAGGGGGTAGGGCGTGCCCCCACCCTCATGGGCAGGGTGTGCCCCCCTGGTGAACTTCTTGCGCTCAGTATTTTTTATATATTCTGAAAATGACTTCCGTGAAGTTTCAGGACTTTTGGAGTTGTGCAGAATAGGTCTCTAATATTTGCTCCTTTTCCAGCCCAGAATCCCAGCTGCCGGCATTCTCCCTCTTTATGTAAACCTTGTAGAATAAGAGAGAATAGGCATAATTATTGTGACATAATGTGTAATAATAGCCCATAATGCAATAAATATCGATATAAAAGCATGATGCAAAATGGACGTATCAATTACCACAACCTATTTAATGGATAACATGTAATATTATTTTTAGTACATTGGTGGGACCGGCTCGTTAGCATGTAGTGTTGGCGTTCTAGGAACGGCGGTCCCCAGACTTGCCTGCCTGCAGCCCGCAGCGTGGCTCCACCAACGGCCCCGTACGACCCATCTGCACCAGCAAACATTCAAGACCCTCGCGAGGGGCCAAGCCTCGCGAGGCGGATGATGCAAGACCTCCTCAGGGGGCGGCCTCACCAGGCTGGCTTGCAAGGGGCGAAGAGACCAAGGCGAGGGGCACCTCGCGAGGTTCCTGTGACGCAAGCCATGACGACCGGAACCAGGCGGGCGCCAGCGCGCGCAGTGTCCTTGTTTCCTCTTTGGTGCTAAAGGGGCAAGCGCATGCGAGGAGTCCTGAGGTATTAGGCAAAGGCTTCCATATCAGTGCGACAAGACCAAGACTAGCAGGACGGCAAGGCGGAGGTCACCGTGGAGCCCAAGGCGGCGTCACCACCAGAGCCTTTGGCAGGCGAAGACCACTTTTGTCAGGATAGCTTGTACTAGTTGTCTCCCTTCGAATTTGGCCGTTGTGGGATCCCTTCCCGCTCAATATTTGGGAAGAGGACTAGGGCCTCTATAAATAGGACTAGCCACCACCAAGGGAGGCAAATGATTTAGACCCAGATCATCCCGAACCACACAAGTTCACCACGCACAAGAACACCTCTCCTCAGGAGGCTGTTCTTCCCTTGTAACTGTTCATCCTCAGCCCAAGAGGCAATCCACCACACCACACTGGAGTAGGGTATTACACCACAACGGTGGCCCGAACCAGTATAAATCATGTGTCTTGTGTTCTTTGGGTTCGTCGAGCTAGGCAGTGAGATCGTAGAGTGCGTGAACTAGAGAGGGGGAGAGATCTTCGTGAGCACCCCAGTGTTCAAACCTCAAGGGTTTTGCCGGAACCCGAAATCTGACATTTGGCACGCCAGGTAGGGGTTCGCTGGAGCCTTTTCCCCCTGATGGCCTCGCCTCTCTGACCAACTCTCATGGACAACGCCTCTTCTCTAACTGGATCGACGGGCGCCCTCCGTGGCGCCGGAGGGCTCCGGGCCCTCACCCCCGCCTTGCGGCGGGTGCAGTGGCCGCACAAGTTCAAGCCGGAGATGTCACCCCGTTACGATGCTGCGGCGGTGTCGGATCACGGGTTCCGGCAAAACCCTTAAGGTTTGGACACTTGGGTGCGCGTGAAGATCTTCGCCCCCTATCGATCTGCGTCCTTACTTAGCCTAGATCTCACGAACTAACTCGACGAACTTGCAACACAAGGGACACAAGATTTATACTGGTTCGGGCCACCATTGTGGTGTAATACCCTACTCCAGTGTGGTGGTGGTGGATTGCCTCTTGGGCTGAGGATGAACAATATAAGGGGAAGAATAGCCTCCTGAGATTGAGGTGTTCTTGTGCTTGGTGCACTTGTGTGGCTGGGGATGACTTCGATCCTCTTTGCCTATGGTGGTGGCTAGTCCTATTTATAGAGGCCCTGGTCCTCTCCCCAAATATTGAGCGGGAAGGGAGCCAACAACAGCCAATTTGAAAGGGGACAACTAGTACAAGCTATCCTAACAAAAGGTGGTCTTCGCCTGCCAAAGGTTCTGGTGGTGATGCCTTCCTGGGCTCCATGGTGACCTCCGTCTTGCCGTCCTTCTGGTCTTGGTCCCGTTGCACCAATATGGAAACCATTGCTTGATGCCTCGGTACTCCGCGCCTGCTCTTGCCCCCTTAGCACCAAAGAGGAAACAAGGACGCTGCGTGCACTGGCGCCCGCCTGGTCTTGATCGTCATGGCTCACGTCACGAGAACCTCGCGAGGTTTGCCCGACCTTGAACTCTCCGCCCCTCACGAGCCAGCCTGCTGGGGCCACTCCTGAGGAGGTCTTGTGTCGTCCGCCTCACGAGGCTTGGCCCCTCGCGAGGGTCTTGATTCCTTGTCGATGAAGATGGGCCGTACAGGCCTGCCCGCAAAGCCACGCGGTGGGCCGCAGGCAGGCAAGTCTGGGGACCCCCGTTCCTAGAACACCGACAGGCGGATCCGGTTGCAGGAAGATCTCCCGAAGATGGCCCAGTTGCGGGAAGATCTCCAGGGCACGGAATCACACTTGGTGGCAGGGCACTTGGAGCTGGTCTCTGGCTGGCTTCGCTCCGACTCGGCGGTTCGAGCGTCGTTGAGCCAGGCTGCGGCGGCCTCCGAGAAGGGTAAGCAGGCCACCGCCAAAGCTGCGGCCGATTGCAAGGCGGCATTGGAGGACGCCGAGGCCGCCTGCGGCCGCTGCCGAGAGCTGGAGGACGAGCTGAATGGCATGTGCGACCATCATGCAGAAAAAGCGCGCGGCCGCCAGGCGAAGGAAGAGGAGATGAAGGCCCGGGAGGATGCCATCAAGGGCCGCGACGCCGTTCTGGGGGAGCCGGTGAAGGCGCAGGCAGCGGAGCGCAACCGGCTGGAGGAGTTGGAGCGGAAGGCGAGGGTGAAGGAGGCCGACCATGATGCCAAGGCAAGGGTCCTTGCCGAAGAATACGCTGCCTTCTCGACCTTCGAGGAGAGGTCCCGCGTGGCGCTGAAGACAATGTATGAGAAGGGCTTGGAGAAGCCGCTGGCCAGCGACGAGGATGGCCCTGCTCAGCTGCTTCCCTTCCTAGTGAAGGCGCTCGAGGAGGTCGTGGAAGGCATCGGTCCTATGGCGGAGGCAGAGGCTCGCACCCTTTCCTCAGCCGGGCTGACACGGGTCTTCAGCCACCTGCACCTTCGCGACCCCAGCGCTCATCTTGATGAGCTGCTAGAACCGGTAGCTGACGAACACTGCGCGGCTGCCACCACGGCCATGAAGGGTCAAGTGGAAGCCTTGCTAAAGAAGTTCGACGCCTTCGCCTCCGCGCCCTCGACCGGTGATGCAGGTGAAGGCGATGCTACCCAGGAGTGGGCACCTTTTGCAGGTGCCGGTGCTACCTCTTGAGCACTTGCGTTGGTTTTACCTTGTAGAGTAAAGGGTGGTGCAGCAAAGTAGCATAAGTATTTCCCTTAGTTTTTGAGAACCAAGGTATCAATCCAGTAGGAGGCCACGCACGAGTCCCTCGCACCTACACAAACAAATAAATCCTCGCAACCAACGCAATAAGGGGTTGTCAATCCCTACACGGTCACTTACGAGAGTGAGATCTGATAGATATGATTAGATAATATTTTTTGTATTTTTATGATAAAGATTCAAAGTAAAATAAAAGGCCATAAAAATAACTAAGTATTGGAAGAATAATATGATGGAAGATAGACCCGGGGGCCATAGGTTTCACTAGTGGCTTCTCTCGAGAGCATAAGTATTCACGGTGGGTAAACAAATTACAATTGAGCAATTGACAGAATTGAGCATAGTTATGAGAATATCTAGGTATGATCATGTATATAGGCATCACGTCCGAGACAAGTAGACCGACTCCTGCCTGCATCTAATACTATTACTCCACACATCGACCGCTATCCAGCATGCATCTAGAGTATTAAGTTTAAGAGAACGGAGTAACGCTTTAAGCAAGATGACATGATGTAGAGGGATAAACTCATGCAATATGAAATAAACCCCATCTTGTTAACCTCGATGGCAACAATACAATACGTGCCTTGCTGCCCCTACTGTCACTGGGAAAGGACACCGCAAGATTGAACCCAAAGCTAAGCACTTCTCCCATTGCAAGAAAGATCAATCTAGTAGGCCAAACCAAACTGATAATTCGAAGAGACTTGCAAATATAACCAATCATACATAAAAGAATTCAGAGAAGATTCAAATATTGTTCATAGATAAACATGATCATAAACCCACAATTCATCGATCTCAACAAACACACCGCAAAAGAAGATTACATCGAATAGATCTCCACAAGAGAGGGGGAGAACTTTGTTTTGAGATCCAAAAAGAGAGAAGAAGCCATCTAGCTAATAACTATGGACCCGTAGGTCTGAGGTAAACTACTCACACTTCATCGGAAGGGCTATGGTGTTGATGTAGAAGCCCTCCATGATCGATGCCCCCTCCGGCGGAGCTCCGGAACAGGACCCAAGATGGGATCTCATGGATACAGAAAGTTACAGCGGTGGAATTAGGGTTTTGGCTCCGTATCTGGTAGTTTGGGGGTACCTAGGTATATATAGGAGGAAGGAGTACGTCAGTGGAGCAACAGGGGGCCCACGAGGGTGGAGGGCGCGCCCAGGGGGGTAGGCGCGCCCCCTACCTCGTGGCCTCCTGGTTTATGTCTTGGCGTAGGGTCCAAGTCCTCTGGATCATGTTCGTTCCGAAAATTACGTTCTCGAAGGTTTGATTCCGTTTGGACTCCGTTTGATATTCTTTTTCTGTGAAACCCTAAAATAGGCAAAAAACAACAATTCTGGGCTTGGCCTCCGGTTAATAGGTTAGTCCCAAAAATAATATAAAAGTGTATAATAAATCCCAATAATTTCCAGAACAGAATATAATATAGCATGGAACAATCAAAAATTATAGATATGTTGGAGATGTATCAAGCATCCCCAAGCTTAATTCCTGCTCGTCCTCAAGTAGATAAATGATAAAAACAGAATTTTTGATGTGGAATGCTACTTGGCATAATTTCAATGTAATTCTCTTAATTGTGGTATGAATATTCAGATCCGAAAGATTCAAGACAAAAGTTTAATATTGACATAGAAGTAATAATACTTCAAGCATACTAACTAAGCAATTATGTCTCTTCAAAATAACATGGCCAAAGAAATTTATCCCTACAAAATCATATAGTCTGGCTATGCTCCATCTTCACCCCACAAAGTATTCAAATCATGCACAACACCGATGACAAGCCAAGCAATTGTTTCATACTTTTAATGTTCTCAAACTTTTTCAATCTTCACGCAATACATGAGCGTGAGCCATGGACATAGCACTATAGGTGGAATAGAATGGTGGTTGTGGAGAAGACAAAAAAGGGGGAAGATAGTCTCACATCAACTAGGCGTATCAACGGGCTATGGAGATCCCCATCAATAGATATCAATGTGAGTGAGTAGGGATTGCCATGCAACGGATGCACTATTGCTATAAGTATATGAAAGCTCAACAAAAAGAAACTAAGTGGGTGTACATCCAACTTGCTTGCTCACGAAGACCTAGGGCATTTTGAGGAAGCCCATCGTTGGAATATACAAGCCAAGTTCTATAATGAAAAATTCCCACTAGTATATGAAAGTGATAACATAGGAGACTCTCTATCATGAAGATCATGGTGCTACTTTGAAGCACAAGTGTGGAAAAAGGATAGAAGTATTGCCCCTTTTTTATTTTTTGGGGCCTTCTTTTTTTTGTTTGGCCTTTCTTTCTTTTCTTTTTTATTTGGGACAATACTCTATGAATGATGATCATCACACTTCTATTTATTTACAACTCAATGATTACAACTCGATACTGGAACAAAGTATGACTCTATATGAATGCCTCCGGTGGTGTACCGGGATAGCAATGATGCATGAGTGACTTATATGAAAGAATTATGAACGGTGGCTTTGCCACAACTAAAATGTCAACTACATGATCATGCAAAGCAATATGACAATGATGGAGCGTGTTATGATAAATGGAACGGTGGAAAGTTGCATGGCAATATATCTCGGAATGGCTATGGAAATGCCATGATAGGTAGGTATGGTGGCTGTTTTGAGGAAGGTATATGGTGGGTGTATGATACCGGCGAAAGGTGCGCGGTATTAGAGAGGCTAGCAATGGTGGAAGGGTGAGGGTGCGTATAATCCATGGACTCAACATTAGTCATAAAGAACTCACATACTTATTGCAAAAATCTATTAGTTATCGAAGCAAAGTACTTGTCGGTGTCCCGGGAACGGGGGTCCCCAGACTTGCTTGCCTGCGGCCCACGACGTGGCTAAGCCAGCAGGCCGTACGGCCCATCTTCACCAACAAAGCGCCCAAGACCCTCGCGTGGCGGACGACGCAAGACCTCCTCTGGAGTGGCCTAGCTAGGTAGGCTCGCGAGGAGAGGAGACATCAAGGTGAGGCGAACCTCACGAGGCTCTCGTGACGTGAGCCATGACGATCGACACCAGGCGGGCGCCAGGCGGGCGCCAACACGCACAACGTGCTTGTTTCCTCTTTGGTGCAAAGGGGGCAAGCGCAGCTGCGGAGTACCGAGGCCTCAGGCAAAGGTTGCCATTTCGGTGCAACAAGACCAAGACCTTGGACTGCAAGACGGAGGTCATTGTGGAGCCCAGAATAGCATCACCACCAGAACTTTGTGCAGGCGAAGACTACTTTTGTCAGGATAGCTTGTACTGGCTGTCCCCCTTTAAATTAGCCCGCCATTGTTGGCTCCCTTCCCGCTCGATATTTGGGAAGAGGACCAGGGCCTCTACAAATAGGAGTAGCCACCACAGTGGAGGAGGCATATCATCTGGGCTAGAGAGACCACCCCCACACACAAGCTCACCGAGCAGAAGAACGCCTCAATCTCAGGAGGCCGTTCTTCCCTTGTATTGTTCATCATCAGCCCAAGAGGCAATCCACCACCACCACACTGGAGTAGGGTATTACACCACAACGGTGGCCCCAACCAGTATAAACCCCGTGTCCTTTTGTGTTGTGAGTTCGTCGAGTTCGTCCGCGGGATCTTAGCGAGTTAGAGCGTAGATCGGTTGAAGGGAAAGACTTCGCGCACACCCCAGTGTTCGAACCTTAAGGGTTTGCCGGAACCCCATACCCCGACATTTGGTGCGCCAGGTAGGGGTGCGCCGGAGCCTCTTTTCCGCCAATCAGCTCTCCGACGTTCACCGACAACAATGTCTGGCGACCCAAGAGCCGGATCCGACCGCTGGGCAGCCTGGCCGGCCCAGACGGTGCCGCCTGCCCATGAAGATCTCGACCCCACACCCCAGCGGCGCGGGCGTCACCAAGCTCCGCCGGGCATGGACAACGCGGCCAGGCATCATCCACCCTCACCCCGCGGCAAGCACGAGCCGCGGCGAGAGCAGCAAGTCGGGCCACTGCAACGGCGCCGCACTCACGGCGGGAGCAAGCGAACATGCGGGTGGCACTCACAGTGGCAAGGGAGCTGCTGCGATGCAGGCTGATGGAGAGCAGCTGGGACACGCTGCTTGAGCGTGTTGCTGAGCTGCTGGACGCAGTGGCGTCGGGAGCGCCACCCTTCAGCTATAGACTCCCCCCAGGCCAATGCAAGGTCACCTGGCGAGCCTCACCGCATCTGCGCACCGTCGACTACGCCCAGAGGCTTCGCCAACATCAGCACGGCTGGCGGGGTAGGGGGCTCCAACCCTCCCATGCCGCCCTCGAGAAGCACGAGCGCAAGCGTCACCCCCATGGTCCCAGCCGGATGCCGTATTATCATCCCCAGGATGCCATCATGGGCGGAGCAACATGGAGTGTGGGGCACCACGGCGAGGTGTTCGGGGTGACGGCCCTGGAAGCCTACGTGCCCCGCATGATGGACCAAGGGTACACACCAGAGGACGACATCAGCTCATTCGTTGGAGAAGATTTGGGAGAAGGGGCGCTAGGAGTCGAAGCCTTCCAAGAGCCAGCGGAGAACCACAACGATCGCGCCGGCGACGACAACTATAGGGTACCGCTAACCTCTCACGAATAGGCTTCTGCTAACCATGGGCTACAGATGAATTAGGTTGCAGCACCGATCGACGACCCCGGCACGGCGGCACCCGTCTCAACAAGGGAGACACGCTGGGGGCCGCCGAGAGGGAGCCAGGAGGAAGGCCCCTCCCCAAGGCACGCGAAACCAGGGGACACTCGGAGGTAGGCCCTCTGCCGGGGTGGCTTCAACGACCCTTCCTCCGGCAGAGGACCCGTGGTCGCGGAGGGAACCGCTGGCGTCCTCTTTCCCTCCTTTGTGTCGTCCTGGTCTCCGGCCGGCTCAAAGGAGGTCAAGAGTGGCGCAAGGCGAGGCCCTCAACTGGCGATATGAAGCAAGGCCAGTACCTGTGAAGAAGGCCCGGTGCTTGTGAAGCTCGCCGCCTGTGACACTCTCACGTAATAATGAGTTGGGGCTGTACACACCCCGGAGTCTCAGGAGCGCCGGCCTCAGGCTCTGGGGCTCCCTCCCACGCCTAGTGGACAGCACCTAGCTCCGCGCTGGTGAGAAGACTTGAAGACTCGAAGACTAGACTAGGTGCCGGACGCGGCCTATTTGCTTTGGATCTCTCCTTCTGTGGCTTTGCTTTCTGATTCTGGACTTAAGTTGAAGTTGAATTTTTATCGATGCGTGCGGGGGTGCCTTTTCTCGTTCGAGCCGTTTTTTCGCCTTCTGGATCTTGTTCGGTTTGGGACTCATGTACGTCGCCTCTCCCTCGCAAAGCTCCTCGCGAGCCGGGCCGTGCAGAGCACGTGCTAGCACTACGCCTGGTGCTCACCCCTTCCGCCCCCCTTCAAACAGGGCGATAAGCTCCGCAGGATTCTCAGGAACTCGTCGCCTCACGACCCAGCCTAAGCAGGCACTGACTAAGGTAATCCACATCTGGAAACACACCCCCAGCTTCACGAGCTCACGAGGACACATACCCACATCTCATAGGAAAGTAAAAACTGTGATTTACTTACACGAGGGGCTCCCCCTCTCAAAATGCTCTCACAAGTTTTCCAAGGGCCACACCCGAGTTTTGCGTGCAGAATAAAACAACAGGAGAATATGGGATCAGCCAGAGATATCGCTCGTTGCATCGTCCAGGGACGTGTCGCTCGCATCATCATCACCTTCATCGGAATCGTCGCCGCCATCGGCGACGCCCCCATCACCGTCGTTGACCACGTCACCTTCGTATGCAACGACTACCACCCCATCATTCTCCGAGGTGAATGCCCTGACCAACGCGTCGACATGATCCTCTACCCAATGCGCCAAGTCGCCCTGGACGGCAATGGGCACAGGAGCAATGGCGGCATCAAAGTCGAAGTTGGGGTCGGTGTTCAGGAGGTGGCTAAAGACCCGGGAGAAGGCGCGCTGAAGCAGGCCACGACCCCTCTCCTCCACAAGCTGCCGGGCTCTGGCAGATTGAGCCTCCAGGCGCGTCACCACCTCGGTGAAGAAGGTCAGGTGGCTGGCGTAGTCACTCAAGTGAGGGGTCGGGGCGTTCTTGTCGCAGATATAGCCCAGGGCGGTGTTGGCCTTGTTCCGAAGGTCTTGAAGCATAGGGGCATGCTCGTGCTCCAGCGTTTGGCATTGGAGCACTTCTTCTCTGTTTTGCCGAGCGACGGCCTCGGCATCGTCAATTCGCCTCCGGAGGGAAAGCAGCTCGGCGCGGGCGGAGGCCAGGTCCGGCTGCGCCGTAACCAGGGCGGCGGTTGTGGCCTCAACATGCCTCTCGGCCTCGTCCAACCTGGGCCTGAGGGCGATGGCCCTGCCCGCGCCCTCCTGTCCAGCGAGCTCCAGTCTCAAGCCATACATGCCTTTCAGATCAGCGCGAACCATGGCTACCCAGCGGTTGATCTCTTCTTCGACTCCGGCCTCACGGGCCCCGACGGCATCTTTAGCTTGAGCGACTTGGCGCTCCCTCGTCTCCAGCCGCTCAAGCTCGAGGCTGCGCTCCACGGCCTCCAGGGCCAGCGCCTCCTCGCACCGCCAGATCTCCTCTTCCTCCACAGGCGTCCCCCTCATCGACGCAAGGGCGGCCCCGCACGCCTCGACTTGCTGCTCAAGGGACGCGCTCCAGGCCTGGAGCTCCCGCGCGTGCTCCTCCGCAGCCTCGCGGCGGCGATCGGCCTCGCGAGCTTCCTCCAAAGCTCGTGAGCGGGCCTCATTGGCAATCTTGAGGGACGCCTCAGCCTTCGCGTTCTCGAGGTCGCGATGATAACGACCAAGGTTGATGGCCACTCGCAGCTTGCGCCGCTCCTCCACCAACCGAAGACCTTCGGCCTCAAGACGCGAGTCGACGCCAGCAAGCTCTTCACTGAGGCGGTTCATCACGCCCATCGCCTCCTGGAAGAGCTCGTGGCGGACCATGTTGCGCCCGCGCTTGAGCTCGAACGCTCGCCCCATCTCGTCCTCCGCTTCGGGGGCTGCGGGTGGAACATCAAGTGGCGCGCCATCTCCCGGTTGGGGGCTGGCGTGGCCCCAGGCGCCGGCTGACCCTCGCGAGGGGCCCGGACCAAGCAAAGCCCGCTACTTGAAGGAAGCTCCAACATCGAGGCTAGCCACCTACCAACTGTGACCAAGGGAGGAGCCATTGGCACGCCTGCCGCGCTCCGAGCAAGGCCGCGTAGAAAGGACAACGAAGGCGCAAGCTCGGGCGCCTTGACGACGGACCAACTCCCGAGGCTGACCCCACGCCGCGGGCAGCGTCTGAGCCTGAAGCACCGGAGCTTGGCGAGTGCAATGGGACGAGAGGGAGCTGCTTCTCTGGAGATTTCGCGGCCTTAGCAGAAGGGGACTTGAGGGGGCAATCATCAGGAAAGGAAGGCGGCACACAGAAGACCACCAAGAAGAGGTACTTACTCGTTGACGGTGATGTACTTCTGTCGCTTCAACGGCCCGAAGATGTTGCTGCTGCTAGGGGATCCCTTTCTCTTGCGGAGCTCCTCGAAGTCCACGCAAAGGCGACCGAAGCACTGGACGTGACGGCCGGCGCGCGGCGGAGCCGAAGAAGAACCAAGAGGGATAGCCTTAGGGGAGCCAGGCTGTGGCGAACAGCCCGACTCTTCCTCGCTGCGACCTCCCGAGGCCCCTGGAGCCTTGGCCTCGGGAGACGCATGCCGCATCTCGTCAGCAACCAGCACCTCAGGAGGGGCGTCACAAGCTCCCGAGGACGACGCCCCTGGATCACCGCTCGGCGCGTGCTCCTCAGCACCTGACCAGCCGGCCCCCGTTGCAGCCCGCTCCCCCGCACCGTCACCTGAGGCGAGCTCGGCACCGACGATGAAGACGGGGACCATGATGACGGGATTCTTGCGGGGCCCCACCAAGCCAATTGGGCGCAGCCCCCACTCATCAAAGGAAGGCATGTTCGTGGCAAAGGTGACCTTGTTCTCGCAGCGGTACAACATTCAGCTTTTCTTGGGCATCTCGTCTGGCAGAGGGACACCGGACAAGACCGTGAGCACCGTTTGCCACGAAGTGAGAGGGAGCCCCTCCTCCTGAACCCTCATGTTATCGCGACCGCTGAGCAAGTCCCACATCGGGCGAGAATGACACTGAAGTGGAGCAACTCGACGCCCGACGAACTCCCTCACCACCATGGGCGCGGTCACACCAAGGTCCTTCAACCACCGCAACCTTGCCCAGATGGGGGCAAGGCAGGGGCTCGTGAGCTTCTGATGGCCCCATCTAGAGTTCGGAATGGCAGGCCCCATCTGAGCTTGGAGCAGAGGGTTAAGCACGCTGGCATCAACAAACACCCATCGCGTGCAGAACTCGCTCGCGGGCGAAGGGAGCTCGAAGTCAATCCCCATGCCTGCTGTCGTGGCCACGGCCTGGAGGCCCACACACCCTGAGCTCTGCTGGGCACCGATGAGATGTAGGGAGAAGAAGTGGCGGAGGAGCACCATGGAGGGGGAAATGCCCACCATGGCCTCACACACGAAGGCGAAGACGGCAAGAAGGGTCACAGATTGAGGGTCGAGATGGAGCATATGGATCTGATAGTGCTCGAGCACCGCGTTGAAGAAGGCGGAGAAGGGAGGAAGAAGGCTAGCCCAGAGGGTGCCGATGTAGATCGGAACCTCGGTGACAGACCGGGCCATGCTGGGGTGAGACGCGGGCCAGGCTGGCATCTCTCCCCACTCATTGAAGCCGGAGGCGAGCATGGGGCGCACCTTGCCCATGGCCTCGTCGTTGAGCACCATAGGCCGGCCGAGCGCCAGCTCGAAGGATGGGGGCGTAGTTGGCGAGGGCTGAGGTTTCTTCCCCTTGTCGGCTTGCTTCGGCGCCATGACGGTGAAGCGGGCGGAGCACTGGTCGGATTGAGGAGGCGGAGCAAGGCGACGAGGAAGCAGGGAGATTGGAAGATTGGAAGAGCCATGCTACCTCTTGAGATTGCGTTGGATTTCCCCGAAGAGGAAGGGATGATGCAGCAGAGTAGCGTAAGTATTTCCCTCAGTTTTTGAGAACCAAGGTATCAATCCAGTAGGAGGCCACGCTCAAGTCCCTCATACCTGCACAAAACGATAGCTACTCGCAACCAACGCGATTAGGGGTTGTCAATCCCTTCACGGTCACTTATGAGAGTGAGATCTGATAGATATAATTTTTTTGGTATTTTTGGTACAGAGATGCAAAGTGAAAAGTAAAAAGCAAAATAAGATTAAAGTGATGGAGATTGATATGATGAGAATAGACCCGGGGGCCATAGGTTTCACTAGTGGCTTCTCTCAAGAGCATAAGTATTCTACGGTGGGTGAACAAATTACTATTGAGCAATTGACAGAATTGAGCATAGTTATGAGAATATCTAGGCATGATCATGTATATAGGCATCACGTCCGTGACAAGTAGACCGAAACGATTCTGCATCTACTACTACTACTCCACTCATCGACTGCTATCCAGCATGCATCTAGAGTATTAAGTTAAAAACAGAGTAAGGCCTTAAGCAAGATGACATGATGTAGAGAGATAAATTCATGCAATATGAAATAAACCCCATCTTGTTATCCTCGATGGCAACGATACAATACGTGCCTTGCTGCCCCTTCTGTCACTGGGAAAGGACACCGCAAGATCAAACCCAAAGCTAAGCACTTCTCCCATGGCAAGAACTACCAATCTAGTTGGCCAAACCAAATGGATAATTAAAAGATACTTGCAAAGGTAACCAATCATACATAAAAGAATTCAGAGAAGATTCAAATATTATTCATAGATAGACTTGATCCTAAACCCACAATTCATCATTCTCAACAAACACACCGCAAAAACAAGATTACATCGAATAGATCTCCACAAGAGAGGGGGAGAACTTTGTATTGAGATCCAAAAAGAGAGAAGAAGCCATCTAGCTACTAACTATGGACCCGAAGGTCTGAGGTAAACTACTCACACTTCATCGGAGAGGCTATGATGATGTAGAAGCCCTCCGTGATGATGGCCCTCTCCGGCAGAGCTCCGGAACAGGCCGCAAGATGGGATCTCGTGGATACAGAAAGTTGCAGCGGTGGAATTAGGTTTTTGGCTCCTGTTCTGATCGTTTGGGGGTACGTAGGTATATATAGGAGGAAGGAGTACGTCGGTGGAGCACCGAGGGGCCCACGAGGCAGGGGGGCACGCCCTAGGGGGGGTGCCCCCCACCCTCGTGACCGCCTCTTTGACTCCTTAGAGTAGGGTCCAAGTCTCTTGGATCACGTTCGGTGAGAAAATCACGTTCTCGAAGGTTTTATTCCGTTTGGACTCCGTTTGATATTCTGTTTCTCCGAAATACTGAAATATGCAAAAAACAACAATTCTGGGCTGGGCCTCCGGTTAATAGGTTAGTCCAAAAAATAATATAAAAGTGGAAAATAAAGCCCAATATAGTCCAAAACAGTAGATAATATAGCATGGAGCAATCAAAAATTATAGACACGTTGGAGACGTATCAGGCATCCCCAAGCTTAATTCCTACTCATCCTCGAGTAGGTAAATGATGAAAAGAGAATTTTTGATGCGGAGTGCTACTTGGCATAATTTCAATGCAAATCTTCTTAATTGTGATATGAATATTCAGATTCGAAAGATTCAAGACAAAAGTTTATATTGACATAAAAATAATAATACTTCAGGCATACTAACAAAGCAATTATGTCTTCTCAAAATAACATGGCCAAAGAAAGTTATCCCTACAAAATCATATAGTCTGGCTATGCTCTATCTTCACCACACAAAGTATTTAAATCATGCACAACCCCGATGACAATCCAAGCAATTGTTTCATACTCTAACTTCTCAAAACTTTTTCAATCTTCACGCAATACATGAGCGTGAGCCATGGATATAGCACTATAGGTGGGATAGAATGGTGATTGTGGATAAGACAAAAAGGAGAAGATAGTCTCACATCAACTTGGCGTATCAACGGGCTATGGAGATGCCCATCAATAGATATCAATTTGAGTGACTAGGGATTGCCATGCAACGGATGCACTAGAGCTATAAGTATATGAAAGCTCATCAAAAAGAAACTAAGTGGGTGTGCATCCAACTTGCTTGCTCATGAAGACCTAGGGCAATTTGAGGAAGCCCGTCATTGGAATATACAAGCCAAGTTCTATAATGTAAAATTCCCACTATAATATGAAAGTGATAACATGAGATACTCTCTAATATGAAGATCATGGTGCTACTTTGAAGCACAAGTGTGGTAAAAGGATAGTAACATTGTCCCTTCTCTATTTTTCTCTCTTTTTCTCTCATTTTTTTATTTGGGCCTTTTCTCCCTTTTTTATGGCCTCTTTTCTTTCTCTCTTTTTTTGGGCTTGTTTGGCCTCTTTTATTTATTTTTCGTCCGGAGTCTCGTCCCGACTTGTGGGGGAATCATAGTCTCCATCATCCTTTCCTCACTGGGACAATGCTCTAATAATGATGATCATCACACTTATATTTTTCTTACAACTCAACAATTACAACTCGATACTTAGAACAAAATATGACTCTATATGAACGCCTCCGGCGGTGTACCGGGATATGCAATATGACAATGATGGAGTGTGTCATAATAAACGGAACGGTGGAAAGTTGCATGGCAATATATCTCGGAATGGGTATGGAAATGCCATAATAGGTAGGTATGGTGGCTGTTTTGAGGAAGGTATATGGTGGGTGTATGATACCGGCGAAAGGTGCGCGGTATTAGAGAGGCTAGCAAAGGTGGAAGGGTGAGAGTGCGTATAATCCATGGACTCAACATTAGTCATAAAGAACTCATATACTTATTGCGAAAATCTAGCAGTTATCAAAGAAAAGTATTACGCGCATGCTCCTAGGGGGATAGATTGGTAGGAAAAGACCATCGCTCGTCCCCGACCGCCACTCATAAGGAAGACAATAAATAAATAAATCATGCTCCGACTTCATCACATAACGGTTCACCATACGTGCATGCTACGGGAATCACAAAATTTAACACAAGTATTCTTTAAATTCACAACTACTCAACTAGAATGACTCTAATATTATCACCTCCATATCTCAAAACAATTATCAAGTATCAAACTTTTCTTAGTATTCAACACACTCAAAAGAAAGTTTCACAGATCCTGAATACCAAGCATATTATTATTAAGAAAATTACCATGCTATTAAGAGATTCTCAAAATAATTTAAGTGAAGCATGAGAGATCAATAGTTTATTTAAAACAAATCCACCACCATGCTCTAAAAGATCTAAGTGAAGCACATAGAGCAAAATTATAACGCTCAAAAGATATAAGTGAAGCACATAGAGCAAAACTACATAGCTCAAAAGATATAAGTGAAGCACATAAAGTATTCTATCAAATTTTAATTCATGTATGGCTCTCTCAAAAGGTGTGTACAGCAAGGATGATTGTGGCATACTAAACCACAAAGACAAAAATAATACAAGACGCTCCAAGAAAAACACATATCATGTTGGTGAATAAAAATATAGCTCCAAGTAAATTACCGATGGAAGTGGACGAAAGAGGGGATGCCTTCCGGGGCATACCCAAGCTTTGACTTTTTGGTGTCCTTGGATTATCTTGGGGGTTCCATGGGCATCCCCAAGCTTAGGCTCTTGCCACTCCTTGTTCCATAATCCATCAAAAGAATTCACCCAAAACTTGCAAACTTCACAACACAAAACTTAAAGTGGAAAACTCGTGAACCCCGTTAGCGAAAGAAAACAAAAGACCACTTCAAGGTACTGTAATGAACTCATTATTTATTTATATTGGTGCTAAACCTACTGTATTCCAACTTCTTTATGGATTATAAACTATTTTACTAACCATAGATTCATCAAAATAAGCAAACAACACACGAAAAACAGAATCTGTCAAAAACAGAACAGTCTGTAGTAATCTGTAGCTAGCGCAAGATCTGGAATCCAAAAAATTCTAAAATAAATTGCTTGACTTGACGAATTTATCTATTAATCATCTGAAAAAATAATTAACTAAATAGCACTCTTCAAATAAAAATTACAGCAGTACTCGTGAGCGCTAAAGTTTCTGTTTTTTACAGCAAGTTCAACAAGACTTTCCCCAAGTCTTCCCAACGGTTCTACTTGGCACAAACACTAATTAAACACAAAAAACACAACCAAAACGTAGGCTAAATAATTTATTTATTACTAAACAGGAGCAAAAAGCAAGGAATAAAAATAAAATTGGGTTGCCTCCAAACAAGCGCTATCGTTTAACGCCCCTAGCTAGGCATAAAAGCGAGGATAGATCTAGGTATTGCCATCTTTGGTAGGCAATCCATAAGTGGCTCTCATGATAGTTTCATATGGCAATTTTATTTTCTTTCTTGGAAAGTGTTCCATGCCCTTTTTTAATGTAAATTTAAATCTAATATTACCTTCCTTCATATCAATAATCGCACCAACCGTTCTAAGGAAAGGTCTACCAAGAATAATAGGGCAAGAAGGATTGCAATCTATATCAAGAACAATGAAATCTACGGGCACATAATTTCTATTTGCAACAATAATAACATCATTAATCCTTCCCATAGGTTTCTTAATAGTAGAACCCGCAAGATGCAAGTTTGGAGAGCAATCATCAAAATTGCGGAAATCTAGGAAATCACACAAAGTTTTGGGGATAGTGGAGACACTAGCACCCAAATCACACAAAGCATAAAACTCATGATCTTTAATTTTAATTTTAATAGTTGGTTCCCACTCATCATAGAGTTTTCTAGGGATAGAAACTTTCAACTCAAGTTTTTCTTCATAAGATTGCATCAAGGCATCAACAATATGTTCGGTGAAGGCTTTCTTTTGACTATAAGCATGTGGAGAATTTAGCACGGATTGCAACAAGGAAATAAAATCAATTAAAGAGAAACTTTCATAACTAAATTCCTTGAAATCCAATATAGTGGGATTAGCAACATCTAGATTTTTATTTCTTTCAATCCCACTTTCATCAATTTCATCATAAAGATCTAAATACTCCGAATTTTTAGAACGCCTTCTAGGTAAAGGAAGATCATATTCAGTTTCATCAAGATTCATATTGCAAAACAAAGATTTAATAGGAGACACATCAATAACTTTTAGATCTTCATCTTGATTTTCATAGTAATTGGAAGAACACGCTTTAATAAAGGCATCTTTGGAAGCACGCATCCTAGCTGTTCTTTCCTTGCACTCATCAATGGAAATTCTCATGGCTTTGAGAGACTCATTGATATCATGCTTAGGAGGAATAGATCTAAGCTTTAAAGAATCAATCTCAAGAGAAATTCTATCAACATTCCTAGCCAAATCATCAAATTTAAGCAATTTCTCTTCAAGCAAATCATTAAAATTCTTTTGTGAATTCATAAAATCTTTGACACTATTCTCAAATTCAGAGGGCATCTTATTATAATTTCCATAAGAGTTGTTGTAGGAATTCCCATAATTATTAGAAGGATTACTAGGATACGGCCTAGGATTTAAATTCCCTCTGTAAGCGTTGTTACCAAAATTATTCCTACCAACAAAATTCACATCCATAGATTCATTGTTATTCTCGATCAAAGTAGACAAAGGCATATCATTAGGATCAGAAGAAACACTCTTAGTAGCAAATAATTTCATAAGTTCATCCATCTTTCCACTCAAAACATTGATTTGTTCTATCACATGCACTTTTTTATTAGAAGATCTTTCAGTATGCCATTGAGAATAATTAACCATAATATTATCTAGGAGTTTAGTAGCATCCCCTAAAGTGATTTCCATAAAAGTGCCTCCCGCGGCCGAATCTAAAAGATTTCTAGAAGCAAAATTCAATCCGGCGTAAAATTTTTGTATAATCATCCACAAATTCAAACCATGAGTAAGGCAATTACGTATCATTAATTTCATTCTCTCCCAAGCTTGTGCAAGATGTTCATGATCAAGTTGCTTAAAGTTCATAATATCGTTTCTAAGAGAGATGATCTTAGTGGGAGGGAAATACTTAGAGATAAAAGCATCTTTGCACTTGTTCCAAGAATCAATACTATTTTTAGGCAAAGACGAAAACCAAGCTTTAGCACGATCTCTAAGCGAAAAAGGAAATAGCTTCAATTTAATGACATCATTATCGACATCTTTTTTCTTTTGCATATCACACAAATCAACGAAGCTATTTAGATGAGTGGCGACATCTTCACTAGGAAGGCCGGCGAATTGATCTTTCATAACAAGATTCAACAAAGCAGTATTGATTTTAGAAGATTCAGTATTGGCAAGAGGAGCAAACGGAGTTCTAAGGAAATCATTATTATTGGTATTGGTGAAGTCACACGATTTGGTAGTATCTTGAGCCATTGCGACAAACAAGCAATCCAACACACGAGCAAACAAAGGGCAAGCGGGCAAAAAGAGGCAAATAGAGAGGGAGGATAGAGAGAGAGAGGGCGAATAAAACGGCAAGGGTGAAGTGGGGGAGAGGAAAACGAGAGGCAAATGGCAAATAATGTAATGCGAGAGATAGGGATTGTGATGGGTACTTGGTATGTTGACTTTTTGCGTAGGCTCCCCGGCAACGGCGCCAGAAATTATTCTTGCTACCTCTTGAGCTTGCGCTGGATTTCCCCGAAGAGGAAGGGATGATGCAGCAGAGTAGCGTAAGTATTTCCCTCAGTTTTTGAGAACCAAGGTATCAATCCAGTAGGAGGCCACGGCTCAAGTCCCTCGTACCTGCACAAAACGATAGCTACTCGCAACCAACGCGATTAGGGGATGTCAATCCCTTCATGGTCACTTACGAGAGTGAGATCTTATAGATATAATTTTTTTGGTATTTTTGGTATAGAGATGCAAAGTGAAAAGTAAAAGGCAAAGTAAAAAGCAAAACAAGATTAAAGTGATGGAGATTGATATGATGAGAATAGACCCGTGGGCCATAGGTTTCACTAGTGGCTTCTCTCAAGAGCATAAGTATTCTACGGTGGGTGAACAAATTACTGTTGAGCAATTGACAGAATTGAGCATAGTTATGAGAATATCTAGGCATGATCATGTATATAGGCATCACGTCCGTGACAAGTAGACCGAAATGATTCTGCATCTACTACTATTACTCCACTCATCAACCGCTATCCAGCATGCATCTAGAGTATTAAGTTAAAAACAGAGTAACGCCTTAAGCAAGATGACATGATGTAGAGAGATAAATTCATGCAATATGATATAAACCCCATCTTGTTATCCTCGATGGCAACGATACAATACATGCCTTGCTGCCCCTTCTGTCATTGGGAAAGGACACCGCAAGATCGAACCCAAAGCTAAGCACTTCTCCCATGGCAAGAACTACCAATCTAGTTGGCCAAACCAAACGGATAATTCGAAGAGACTTGCAAAGATAACCAATCATACATAAAAGAATTCAGAGAAGATTCAAATATTATTCATAGATAGACTTGATCATAAACCCACAATTCATCGGTCTCAACAAACACACCGCAAAAAGAAGATTACATCGAATAGATCTCCACAAGAGTGGGGAGAACTTTGTATTGAGATCCAAAAAGAGAGAAGAAGCCATCTAGCTACTAACTATGGACCCGAAGGTCTGAGGTAAACTACT